>NW_017149318.1:0-277 GCF_001652005.2 Ceratina calcarata | reverse complement strand
GATAGTGCGGAAGAAGAGGGATCGTGAACGTATGTAAGTAAGGAAAAGAGGAAACAAGAGAACGGAGAGGCAAGAAATAAACAATATTTAACTTTTTTTATGTTTTTTTATATTTTAATGTGAAATTATTTCTGATTTGCTTTTAATATACGAAAATTTTTAAATTTTATGATTATACTTCTGTGCAGCATCAGCTGGTCAGGAAAAAAACAGTTAATTAATTAAGAATTAAAAAATAGGTCAAAGAAACTAATAAGAAAGATACGAATTAAAAAAA
>NW_017149317.1:0-277 GCF_001652005.2 Ceratina calcarata | reverse complement strand
GATAACGTGTTTATTACTTTCATTTCAACCATCAAACTATAAATCACTATAATCAATGATTTTTAATAACTAAAAATGAGACCAGTGTTTTTGCATTAAAATCAAAGCACAATTTTTCGAATTATAAATAAAATGGAAGACTATTTTCCACGACGTGTTTATTAATGACAGAAACGTCGATCTATCACGGCGGCAATGGACTCATTGCCAGTCGACGGATGTGGTCAGTGCGCGCGCGATACTAACGGAAAAATAGCGAGCACCATGCGATTATCAT
>NW_017149316.1:0-277 GCF_001652005.2 Ceratina calcarata | reverse complement strand
GTCCTTCCTCTTATGCCTCTGGGAACAATTGAACAACATTCGTTGCAAGGATGAGCAAAACCCAGAAAACCTGATCAGACCATATGTTAAATTAATTTGAAATTACATTAATCAATGATTGATATGCTGCCAAATTTATATTCCAGCCAGATTTCTTTCTTAAATTGTATGAATTTTATAGCTAGTAGTGGCTTAGTCTGCCAGCTGGTTATCTGTAGTAGAGTACATTTTAATTATATTCTTGTTTACTTGTTCTTTTGAGAAGTGATATTTTATA
>NW_017149315.1:0-277 GCF_001652005.2 Ceratina calcarata | reverse complement strand
GAAATAATATCACAGTCTGGAGATTCATGATGGAAGACTACGAAACCTCAAATGTGAAGTTCTCGAAAGTCGTTGAACGGAACAATGGGACGGATGTCTAGAATCCAGATGGTAACAATATCTGCAAATACTTCTTCGATTACAACAACGTAAGATTTTCATATAAATAAAGACCCGTTCAAACTTAAGAGAACGGAAATTCGTAAAGGACACTACAGTTTGATTAACGATTCCTACTGTTAACTTTACCCTTTTCAGTGTGTTAGAAATTCGCATA
>NW_017149314.1:0-277 GCF_001652005.2 Ceratina calcarata | reverse complement strand
CAATTACTCATAGAAAAATTTTAATCATGCCACTGAAGATTGTTGGTATTACGTTTAAAAATGAATACACATATACAAAAAATTGTAGACATAATTTTATTTATTTATACGAACGAGAAAGTGCAAGCGTGATAGCCGTACAACATTCAACATAAAGTGCAGTTGCTGCTTTATACAAAAAATTAAAGAGCATGCGACGAGATGTTATCATTACGAAATTTAACAAACTCAAGTGATCTACATAACGTAATAAACCAAGATCATTATATTTAATAAT
>NW_017149313.1:0-277 GCF_001652005.2 Ceratina calcarata | reverse complement strand
AATTGCCCAATAGAGTTCGAGGCAACTTCAATGGGAGTCGCACAATGTATCTACCTATGTATCTACTATGAATACCACCAATGTATCTACTATGAATACCACCAATGTATCTACTATGAATGAGTGGCACGAAAGTGCATCTCGCACTCTAGTTCCTCTGGAGTTAGTGACACTGGTAATTCAACAATTTCTTCTTGAGTCCAAAATCTGGTCAGCAATTCCTCCAATGAGGAGTCTCTGTCGACTGACACATGACATGAAGAAACTGATGTTGTTG
>NW_017149312.1:0-277 GCF_001652005.2 Ceratina calcarata | reverse complement strand
GTTCGGGGATTCAATAAAGAACAAAGTGTCTGCAGAAATAATGAGGACATGGTGACTACGTATGCATTTCTCATCAGCCCTTTCCTAATTAATTCCGAGTAATTGTGGGAGCTTTCGAGCCGATACGTCAACAATCAATACGCGTGAACGCGAAACAATTGTTAATGTCTCGATAACTCTTTATCACTGCTGTGTTTGCTTCCCATTAAGGTCACAACAGTTCCGTAATCAGTAATCACAATTTTATTACAATGTTCGATGACAATAATTTATTTAT
>NW_017149311.1:0-277 GCF_001652005.2 Ceratina calcarata | reverse complement strand
AGGTGCCCTAGGTGCGCCGTCAAACATGTCGCGATTACCAAGTGCACGAAATGAAGTTACAAAAGCTGAAAATTTTTGTGCAGGTTAAAAATAATTATCGTAGTCGGTTAGTTGTGCGTTAGGACGGGGGTGGTCGGTCAGGCCCGGAGTGTGCATGAAAAAATAATAAGGTGCAACTCATTTACAAAATCTAAAAAAATTCTGCAGTTCCTGCAAAAAATATTGCAGTTCTCAATATACCTGCTTCTCTTAAAACCAAAATATTACAATATATAAT
>NW_017149310.1:0-277 GCF_001652005.2 Ceratina calcarata | reverse complement strand
GTACGTGTGGAATTAGGTATAATATATCGCTTGTCGTCATATGGGCTTAGAGCAATTTTTCTTTCTGTCATGGTATAGACTGTGACGCGCGTGACCCGAGTCGGTGGGTTAGGTGCGCCACCGGTGGTTACGCGGTCCTAACGTTGCGCGCTTAAGTCTAGAGGAAGGTAGTAAATGGTAAACGAATGTCTGGTAAAAGTGGTGTTTATTCAAAATAATACTTAAAGCTATCTGTACAAGTGCGGCTCCGGGGGCGCTGCTGCTGGCGCGGTTCCCG
>NW_017149309.1:0-277 GCF_001652005.2 Ceratina calcarata | reverse complement strand
AGAAATAATTTCAAGCAATTTTGAATGTATTGTAAAGATCAGTAATTGCAAATTCGTACAATTATCTTTCACAGTGAGTATATATTTTGTTGTGTATAATCTCAAAAGTTTTAATATTTATGTTTTAAATATATCACTAAAAAATGAATTAAAGCTGCATAACCTCCAATTTATTTTGATCATTATTGTATTAATATTATTGAGTTTTACTATCAGAAAAACGACTGGCCGTACAGCAGATTATTGTACAATTTCTTCAAGCAAAGGATTCCAAATG
>NW_017149308.1:2705-5825 GCF_001652005.2 Ceratina calcarata | reverse complement strand
ACAGCTATTAATGCCTGTTCTAGCGTAATCGAACATGTATATAATATAGGAAAAGAAAATATACACGTTTAGAATATTTTTAAGTCGGATCTACGAGGAATGTAATCTGAGTAACTACTCTCGTTCATATAATATTCGTGTATCAAATAAACAGTTTCTGTTCAAAGTATACAATCAAAATGTTAAAATGTACGTTTCTTATTTCTCTTTTTACATCGATGATAGAAAAAGATGGGATATCAGTTTTAATTATTATACATAATGGATGCCGTAGCTAAATTGACCTCCGTGTTCGTTTCAGATAAATCGGGTAAGAACAGCATCTCTGGTATCACGTGTATTTTCCTGAGTCGTCCTCTTGTAGCAAATGAACTACAGCACCAGATTGTAATATCTCGTGTCATTATCTCGTCCGAAATAATTTCTGCAGGTTTAATGCTTTCCGCGGTCACCTCCTCGGTGTAAACGGTATCCTCCGTGTTCATTATAATATCCGCTGAGTCCGATGCCTTCCTAGACGTTTCCTCATACTCCTGATAACATATGAGAATTCAGTTTTACAAGAACAGGACATACGAACCTTCCTTTCTGAATCGTGTAATCATTCTTACCTGTTCGTATACTTGTTCGTATTCCTCTGCTATTTCTTGATCTTCGAACTTCACAATTTCTTGTTCCTCGAACTTGACTGTCTGTTCCTCTTCGAACGCTTGTTCACTCGTTTCTTCTTAATATTCGCCTTCGACAGCTTGAGCCTCGGAATTCGACGAAGCTTCTTGATCTTGATCGAAACAAGACGAGTCCTGTTGCACTTTAGATTTTATGTTTCGACCGAGAACTATCCGCTTGAATCCCGATCCCCCTAGACCCTCGTGTCGTCTTTCGTGCTTATTTTTATCACCTAAATACTTAAAACGTTGCCTACATACGCTACAAGAGTACGGTCGCTCGTTGGTGTGAGTTCTTTCGTGACGTACAAGGGCACTAACTTTCTTGCACCGTCATGGATAATATTTGCACTGCAACGGTCTTTCGTCGCTTTGCCGGTTCTGATGATGTTTGATCAACTGTATCTTAGTCTTTAAATGGAAACCGCAAATCTCACAGGTGTACAAATCTCACACGGCCTTTCCTCAGAATGGGATATCATGTGAGTCTTCAGTCTGAGCTGGTTCACGAACCTCTTCGGGCAATGCGGACACGGTAACGTTCCTTCCAGTCTGTTGTGCGTGACCATCATGTGATGTCTCAATCTCACTTAGGAAGTGTAACGTCAGCTCGCAATCCAAACACTTCATGGGATCTTTCTCTATGTGCGTGTTCTTGATATGTGTCCTCAGAATCATCTCGGTCTTGAACGTCTTGTTACAATAATGGCAGAATGCCCTTCTCTTTTCCGACCTATGTCGGTGGACGACACGTCCACCTCTTCTTTAGGTAGCGATTCGTTGTAAATATGAGACATATGCCATTCCAATGATCTGGTGGAGATCATCGACCTGTTGCATATGTGACACGTGTACTGTCTACCGTCCTTGTGAACTCGACTCCTACGTATAATCAACGTTGAGTGATTTGGAAATTTCTCGCCGCACACCTGACACGAACACTCTCTCAACCCTCGACTATCAAATTTCTCGTGCACCCTCATATGCAGCCTCAAACCATCCCTTCTATTGAAACCAACTCCACAAGTGTCGCACCGATACTGACGTTGGTCCTCGTGGATTCTCACGTGCTGTTTCAGAGTTGAACTATTTTTGAACATCTTATCGCAATGGGGACACTGAATGGTATACGCCTTGTGAGTGTGCATATGTTTCGAGAGGCTGTAGAAAGGTACCAGTTTGTGACAGACTTGGCACTCTCTTTTATTACCTACGGGTTGATGTTTACGTATTCTGTGGTGTCTGAGGCTTGCGGGGTTCTTAAAATCGGCCCCGCAATCCTCGCACAGATATGCTCTCAGCGTCGTGTGGACAGATTTCAAATGAAAGCTGAGCTTCTGTTTGAATGCGAACTTCTTAGGACACTTCGGGCATTGATATATTTTCTCCCAACTCATGTGCTGCGTCTTCACGTGCTGATCCAACGTGCTCTGATGTTTGAATTTCTCACCACAAACGTCGCACAACTGTCCGAACATGCTGTCGTAATGTTTCTGTTCGTGCTGACGTTTCTTCCCTTTCGAGTCCAACATTATACCGCAGTATCTGCATAACAATTTCTTTATACAAATCACGTTGTGACTTCGTTTCGCCTTATTCGTCGGGAACTCCTCCATACAGTCTTCACAGAAGTGCATGATCTTGTAATCGTGTCTTTTTAAATGTTCTTCAAGAACTTCTTTCGAGGCAAACGTCTGTGGACAATAATCGCATTCCAAATAATGTTCCTCGGGAATATAATCCAACGGATGACTCTCGTCTATTAAATCGGGTAAATTATTCTTAAATATAGCATTGTTTCTGTCCTCGTACAACGAGATTATATCTTCGTTCTTCAATCTCGTAATCACGATTTTACGTTGTTTCAAATATTCCTGAAAATCCTGCAGATTCTTTTCCTTCTCTCCTAAGATCCTAGCCAATTTTTCTATGTTCCCTTCGGTGTAAGATTCGTCTAGCTCCTTTTGAAGAGACTCCTTCTTCTTTTTGGCTTCTTCCCATTTCAATTTAAGTTTCGACAAACGCGACAGATATTCGTCAGTATTCGCATAGGATTTGTCATTGGGCGACAGTTCCTTGACCGACTCTACAGATTCTGAGACATCGCTTTCAATTGTGATAATCGAATTGTCTAACTGACTGTCGTCTTTATCAATCTGCATGCTCTCGGCAGCAGGAGCCGAATCGCTGTCAACTTTAGTAATCGGTTTTTGTTTATCTTGACTTTCATTGCGTTTGAAATAACGACTCTGAGATTCCTCAAGCTTTAAGGATTCTGATATAGAATTATGCCCACCTAAAACCTTCTCCCGTTTCTTTTTATATTCTTCTATTTGTTCTTCTATAATCTGTTCTCTCATTTCCGCCTTTTTCGTTCGCTCTGGAAATAAATCTTTCTCCTTCGTGGCCAGTGACTCGTATCGTTTTAAAATCTTCTCCATTGGCGTAATAT
>NW_017149308.1:0-876 GCF_001652005.2 Ceratina calcarata | reverse complement strand
CGGTAGTACACAGTAATTTTACGATCGAAGCGTTCGACGCAACCACTACGAACTGGAAACGGTGGCTTAAAAGATTCGAAGGGGCATTTACAGTATTCAAAGTGCCCCATACGCAAAAAGTGGCCTATCTTTCACATTTCATCGGATCGAAATCTTTCGATATAATCTGTGATAAATTAGCACCTATCGATCCACATACACAGACGTATACTACGATCATTTCACATTTAGAGGAATTCTATGCAGCACCGTTAGAAATTGCGGAAAATTATCGGTTTCACCAACGGAAACAGGCAGAAGGAGAAAGCATACATCAATTTGTGGCTGCTTTACACAAATTAAGCATAAACTGCAATTTCGGCAGTTACTTGAAGACCGCGTTGCGGAATCAATTCGTCTTTGGCCTCACAAGCAGGCGTACGCAAGCAAGGTTATTAGAGACCAAGGAATTATCATTTGATAAGGCAGTGGAGATTGCCCTTTCAATGGAGCTGACGGAAAAGAACGTCAACCAAATTCAAGCAGCGGGACCAGCAATCGTGGAGTACGTTGGCCATAGGGAATCTACAAGCAGTAGAAAGGGCAGGCAGAATCAGTACAGAGGCCCAGCTACATCTGCGAAAGCAAAGCGTCTGCCACAGAATACGCACAATAACAATAGTTATGTTCATGCAAGGAACAATATTTCATGTTTTAGGTGCGGCGGAAAACATTTCGCATCGAAATGTTCGTTGAATAGGGAAATTGCTTGTTCAAGCTGCGGAGTCAAGGGACATTTAGCTAAAGTCTGTATGAAAAAAAATAAAGCGTCGGAGAACCGTATTAATGACGTTCTCTCGATTAACGGCGAGCAAGCCAGACATCGCGAGAGGTATT
>NW_017149307.1:1350-3019 GCF_001652005.2 Ceratina calcarata | reverse complement strand
GGCCGCCCAGCAGTATGTAAATGAAGAAGTCATTGATTTCTTACGCAAGCGAGGAATAAAGCATATTGTGACGATCCCGTATAGACCAGAACAAAACGATGTTGCCGAAACGGCAGTTGATGTACTACCGAAGGCGGATAGGCTGATTCGTGATTGATTAAATTTTATTTCGGTGTTTATAAGAGGACTGATTAAACTTTTATATTTTCACAAAGTACGGTTTTTATTTTTATTACCTTATGCCTAGCCTTCTTTTCTTACTTTTAATGGAAGATAAAACGAATAAACATGCTCAAAATCCGGCGGGACCACACTGAGGGCAGTACTTGTGGGCTCAAACAGAGCTGTTTCACCCTTCCGCTTTTGGAAACCCTACCCCTCGATTATACGCCGTCCCTTAAGTCCATGTTGTTCATAATTGTAGGCTGGCAGTTCGTTCAGCTGCCGCCGCTGCGCTGTTGTCGCGCACGTTATGAAAACGAGGCTTGAACTTCTGGCGAGTGCCGCCATTCTCGTCTGATCGAGAAACAGGACTGGACGTTTCGGGATCCGTGCGGGAAGGCACTGCGCGCGCGCAGGGAACCTGACTGGTAACCGCCTGAAATATATAAGGGGAGTTAAACGTCGCTCGCTCGAGCTACATTACACTTGCCAACAGGTACTACTGTATGCATCACGTGTGGTACTCAAGGATGTCGATACGGTTAGAGTTGTTGCGTCGCGTTTTATGTTCGGTTCTTTTGATAATAAAGTTTTTAATTATTTTAGCTGGTCTCGACGAATTATATCTTTTAGCTAACTACTTGTTATTACTAATAGTTATTGTTGTCGTTATTCGTGCCACTGTCGAACAGGAAAGACACGGTAAAAGTGCCGTTTCTCCTTATAACATTAATATTTCCGTCAGCTATTATCTAATTGCGATCGTGTTATCGTTTGTTACAGGTGGATTATATGGAGCGGGGAGGGAATTCGTGGAACGACAATTATCGCTACTGTTACGACACGGAGATTAAAAATCTGTTCGTGTTTTTTTTAATTTTTTCCGGCGCTATTATTATGTGAGTATACGTTCCCCGCGCGTTTCAAATGTGCATTAATATCTCCGTCGTTTATTCGTGTCGTGCGCATGTAATCATTAAAAATTCGTGTAAAATCCGCGGTTTCGTGACGAATCCGAAGTGCGCGATTACCTTTAATTCTACTGTTAATCGATTGCGTTAGAATCAATTCGGCGCTGCGGCTACGCGTATGTCGCAGATTAGATTTCAATTACTTGGCTTTTTTAATGATTTTGTGTGAAATCATAGAGAATTTACTGTTTGCACTGTTTGTGGCTTATTTCCTTGACTGTGAATATCATGTTGTCGGGCGAAACTTGAAATTTGTCTTAAAATTTTATTAGGTGCGGTCAATACGGGTGAGTACATAACTCTTCATCCTCCTCCATCATTCTTGTGGGTCCAATGGATCCTCAAGATATTGTTGCGACGGATGAAACATGCCGCACATTGGGACAGCGTGAAGATGTCCCAGAACGATGTGAAGCTGCCCCTGTCACCGAGCGGAAAAGAGGGCCCGGATTATTAGCTGTATGTTTGTGCTGTTACTGTACTGGAGATATAAATAAACATTCATACAAAAAAAAAGCGAGGGCTCGGTTTAGTAA
>NW_017149307.1:0-1159 GCF_001652005.2 Ceratina calcarata | reverse complement strand
TGTTTGTACAGGCATGGAGTGTTCATTTGGGGATACGAATTTCATCTCCAGGGCACTGAACTCTTGTCCCGGATTGACGGACCCAGCGGAAAAATCGTACTGCTGCTACAATATCGAGGAGAACAAAGCCTACTGCTGCGATTCAATGGAGTTCACTCTGAATTCCTCCTGGTAAGCCACCATTCTCTTTCCTAATTTTAATTAGATTTCGTTGACGAGTGATTAAATTGGTTTCGTTGAAGGTTCCTGATTACCATAACCGTTGCTGTGGTATTCGTGGTGTCTCTCTTCATCTTCTGCGTCTCTTGCCTCTGCTGCAGCTGCTGCCCCTGGCACAGGAGGAGGCGCCTATACGTACAATTCTAAGACCAATTTTAATTCTTACAGGAGCATATGCAGAGGATCCAATGCCGGAATAGAGAAATAATGAATCAACACCTGTAAGTATATCGATAATACAAGCTTTATTCTCTCAATGCTTTACACTTACAATTTCAAAACCGATATAAATTTTTACAGAAGCATATCCAGAGGATCCAGTGTTGGGAAGGAGGAATAATGAATCAATACGCGCGTGGTGCCTAAGTTGGTTGGAATTAATGTACTACCGAAAGCAGAGAAGTTAATATTACAAAGGGAAGGAGACGTAGAATACATGGAGCAATTTGAAACACCTGCCATGCCCATGCCCTATGTCAAAGCCCATCACTGCCATGGACCTAAAGGACGGTGCATAGTCGAGGGGTAGGGCTCTCAAAAGCGAAAGGGGAAAACAGCTCTGTTTGAGCCCACAAGCAGGGGTCGGATATTTTATCCCTCGGCCGGAAAGTGGGGACGACGCGACCATGGTGGGGACCAATAGTTGGTGGGGGTATGCACTGATTTTCACGGTATCGCTGCGGAGAGCTTCGCGAACGCGCATGAGCACGCATGAGGGGAATAGTAGTGGGGATCGAAATACGGGCGAAAAACAGGGGAAGCGAGCGTCGAGGGATAAAATATCCGACCCCTGCACAAGTGCTGTCCTCAGTGTGGTCCCGGCGTACTTTGAACACGCTTATTCGTTTTATCTTCCAGTAAAAGTAAGAAAAGAAGGCTAGGCATAAGGTAATAAAAATAAAAACAATACTTTGTGAAAATATAAAAGTTTAATCAGTCC
>NW_017149306.1:0-277 GCF_001652005.2 Ceratina calcarata | reverse complement strand
GAGAAGGACTTTCGTTGGTACTCATTGTTGGCACTTTTTTGGTGTCGTATGTACGTACCATCAAAGATCAATGCCAACTGATCATCTATATTAAATAGTTGTTTCGCAATAATGGAAGTTTCGTTCTCAACTAAATAAGTACGAGAAAATGCTGCTACTCCGAAATACCTGGTCAAAATATCTTTCTCAAAAGCGTTCAAAACTGACATGCATAACTCCGACACCTGTTGTTCTCGTTCCAAGCCAAGAACGGCGGCTATCATTTTATTAGAATTAC
>NW_017149305.1:0-277 GCF_001652005.2 Ceratina calcarata | reverse complement strand
GTCTTTCTCTTCTGTACGGTTTCGTGGTTGTTCAGATTTTTCGCGGGACGCGCGTTCGTTTTGCGCTCTTGTTAGTTATCGTTTTCGCCGCTAGGGATCGCCTTTTCGTTTGCTCTTTTGACGCGTATTCTTGAGCGTTTGTCGGTTCTGGGGAGTTTTTTTTTTGGTTCGATGTTCGTCTTCGTCGTCTCTGTCTTTCTTTTCTTTGATTGCACTCGTCGCTGTCGTTAGGGGTCGTTCTTGTCGCCTATATATCTTCCGTGTCTTTCGTTTTCCT
>NW_017149304.1:0-277 GCF_001652005.2 Ceratina calcarata | reverse complement strand
CGCAGAAAATCCTTCATCATCCGCTGCACTGGCAAGTTACCTTCCCTTTGTAGCGTAGCAACTGTGCCACGTTCTGCTGACGGTCGAACAGCAGTCTATTACCGTTACCGTAGCGATTCAGCACCAGATGCGGGACAAACAGGATGCGCCACAGAAAACTTTGGCACTCGTTGATTCCATCCCGCGCGGTGCGGGTTATAAAGCTAAAACCCACTATTTCATCCATTGATGATGGCGCCGAAATGGCGGTGCACAACCCAAAGCAGGGTATGGATAT
>NW_017149303.1:0-277 GCF_001652005.2 Ceratina calcarata | reverse complement strand
TTCTTATTTTACAATATTTTAGACAAGTAGAATTTCAATTTTTATATTATTAAAGAATGAAATCTAAGTAGAAATTTCTAACTTTTTTTAAATATTATATCAGTACAAAAGTTCGTGCAGAATTTATAAGGGCGGTCAGATCTGATCGTACTTCGACATAAATGTTTGTTTTAGCATTATGGTATGTTACAAACCTATCGAAAGATAGTACCCTCATAAATTTCAGGCACCATTGATTTAGGTTGATTTGCGCATGACACTGGCTTCTCGATATGAA
>NW_017149301.1:0-277 GCF_001652005.2 Ceratina calcarata | reverse complement strand
AATTGATCAATATGAGCTCTAAAATATTTAGAGAGGAAATCAATTTTCTATCTCATACAACTTGTTTTGAGCATACATTCACAGAATTTTATTAACCCCTTCCGGTAAAATGACGAGTCTAGCTTGTCATTGGGTTTATTATTAAATCATACCGGAAGGGGTTAAGCAGATGTTTATACAAAATGAAACATGTATGGCACCAGTTTAAAATATGTATTTGAGAGAAATATTTATTTTATCATTAAAGCATTGAAATGCACATTCATCCTTTGGTATT
>NW_017149300.1:0-277 GCF_001652005.2 Ceratina calcarata | reverse complement strand
CTAGAAAATGTGTTAGAGCTGAAGAGGGACGAATCTGAAGATGCTTCTCACCAACAATTTTCTTTAAACGGTTTTTCAATTATTAACGAAAAACACTTAGAGTAAAATTAGAGAATATATTTTATTTAGAAGACGAGACAACTTTAAGATTGTGTCTTTTAAATAAAAACAATAAAAGCATTGAAATTTTTAGAGGATTAAGAAAGTTACTGTTGAATATCGTTTAACCCCTTGACATACAAATTAAATAGAACTTTACATACAAATTAAATGGAAT
>NW_017149299.1:0-277 GCF_001652005.2 Ceratina calcarata | reverse complement strand
GAGTTATTGTTACTTGCTCTTTGTGTCGATCGATCAAATTATTGAATAAGGTCATCGTAATGAATGGAATTCACCACACAACGTTGTCTACATTTTACTGCACGATTTTTCAATTGTCTAATGGGGAATCGTTCCCATTTCTCGCTTAATAATCAGAATCGCTAAATCCGATAGCAATGTTAATCCGGCTACGCTATAATTGGATCTGGGTACCACTCGATACCACCTGAGACAGAAATGAAAGAAAACTCCTTGCGAAATATCTCTGGCCACGACT
>NW_017149298.1:0-277 GCF_001652005.2 Ceratina calcarata | reverse complement strand
TATAAAGTTCAATTTACACTCAACCGAACGCGTTTAAGAACACTATTAACATCCCACAGAACGAATAGATTGAAATTAATAATTATTTAACTCTTAACCTCCGCACGTCTTGATGCGACCAACGCCACCGCTCAAGTGCGAAACTTCCCAATAGTGTATTGGACTAATTGCGCGCATGTTAATATGTGAAGGTCAGGCGCGCGATTCGTAAACAATGTTTACACTGTTCGGAGACGCGCAATTTCTGCGTCCAAAATTCTCCACAAATTATTTTTTT
>NW_017149297.1:0-277 GCF_001652005.2 Ceratina calcarata | reverse complement strand
AGATCCCCACTAGAATTATCATACACGTATGATATCCTCGCCATTCACGTTATTACTACCGAACGCCGGCGTACGAAACGTCAGCCGATGCTCGTGAGTGTATGGATACATTCGCCGGAAATTAGTATTATTATTATTACCAGATCCGCAAAATACTGTAATGCGATTCCCGTCGCTAAAGCTTCTTTCCCGTTGTCATCGCGGATATACACGAACAGCCTGATTTAGTATGCCCGAAATTCATAATGATTCGTTGAACTTTTCAAACTGAATTTCT
>NW_017149296.1:0-3762 GCF_001652005.2 Ceratina calcarata | reverse complement strand
TGGGTGAATGCGAGAGCAACGAACGCGGCATTTGCAAACGATGAATTATTGTAAGACTGAACGGCGTAGCGAACTATTGAAGTGCTTGGACGCACATGGACAGGACGGACATTGCGTGTCGATTAGGGCTCGACCAGTCCAAGTTATTGGAGTCGATTAATTATCTTTCCTTGAAGGAAAGCGATTCGGGCTCGAGTTCGAAGCGTGATTGGAGATTGGTGGCTGCGAACAGCACTGTTTAGAGCGAACGGACCAGGTCCGCGGGGGGCCGGTTTCAGGTTAAGTACTTGTTCGCGGATTCTCCGCTCCGAGGAGCTTTTGGGAAGAAGCGAGCACAGGTGGCCACGGGTTTGCGCTTTCGTTCGTTTATTGTAGAGCGATCGCGTTGGCGCGACTTAGCCGCGCTTGTTAATTGTAGAGCGATCGCGTTAGCGCGATCTAGACGCGTTTGTTAATTGTAAAGCGATTGCATTGGTGCGGCTGTGACATCGTTTTTGCCAGCAGGCCATCTGATTGGTGCGGCGGTGACAGCGTTTTCGGGTATAAAATCGGTATCCCGAGCCGATCGGGCTTCACTTCGTTTTTCTGAGTCAGAACGACAGGGTGTTTTGTTTTGAGCGAGCTGTGACCATTTCTTGTTAAAAAGTTTTTAATAAATTCGTAAGAGTTTAAATCGACGTGTTTCGTGATTTCATTGAAATCGACCACGGTTCTGCTAGAGGTACTTGCCTCACCTCTTCGGAGTGAACATTTTTGGTGCCGAAACCCGGGACTTTCCGGTTCATTGCGCGAGTGGTCTAGTGTCCGTGAAAAGGGAAATCGTTTTTGAATACGATGGTGAAAAGGGCTTCTCGAGGAAGGAATGCTCCAACATGGTCGAGTACCGCCGGTGCGCGTGGAGGCAACGGCGATTGTGGCAGAGACCGCTGCAGAGGATGGACCACGGCAGTCAGGACGTCAGCGCGCGTCGTTGGGAAGAGCGTGGAAAACGGCTTCCACAATCCAGAGAGGGGAGACAGATGAAGATCTGTTGGAGGCAGCCATTGCAAGGACTGAGGACCCCGCGGAGGGTCAACGATCTCACAGCAGGAGAAACGCGACAGCAACCGCGACCAACGCGGAGGCGACGATCGACGATTCACCTCCGCAACCCTTGGGTCGGTTACGTGCGCGAGCTGGAACCGCACGCGGGAGACCCCCCTCTACGGTGTCAGGAAATCGAGGGCGAAAGTCGACGACATCACGGCGAGGACGTGCGACGGCTGGCAGGAAGCGCGGAGCAAGTCCTATCTTAGAAGCGGAGGAATTGCAGCATGGATATATGTGGGGAAGTCGAGATCCGCCTTCGACGGGAGACAGTATGGAGGAAAGTATTGGGTCGATTCCGCCCCGACGACGCGTTCGTTTCGACACGTTGGGCGAGGGTGGTGATAGTGATGGCCAGGAGCCCGATGGGCACCCGAGCCTATTTGACTTTACCCCCAGGAGCAGACCAACAATAGGGGCACGAGGACGTGTGTATTCCGACGAGGACATCGCGGAAGCGTTTCGGGCCGGTTTGGCTCACGGGCGACTACAGGCAGCAGGGTCGACGGCGCGGGAGCAGTTGTCCTCAGATGGAGCGGCAGCACAAGGGCGTGCTTCGCCAATCCAGCCAACGACGACACCAGGTCGTATGATGCCGCCTCGGACGACCACGACGCCGCGAGGTCGAGCGCCGCCGAACCACAGCACAGCGGCTGCACGAGTGGGCATGGAGCCTTCTGTAGACGTGCAGGAGCACACCTTGACGACATCATCAACAGCGGAGCGGCCGGGTGATCGGAGATCCTCGCCGATGGTGCTGTCAACGGAACCATCAACGTCGACAGCGCGAATACGCGCGCCGCCTCCCACAGCGACTGCCCCAGCAGAGGACGTCGCAGCCCACATCGAGGACCAGCGGACATCGTCGTCAGTGCGTCGCGGAGAGAGTGATTCGAGGTATGCGCCATTGGCTAGACGCGGTCGTTTAGACGAAAGCGAGATTCGCGAGGATTTAGATGCGGAACGTTCTCATGTGTTAGAAGATTTTAATAGACGCGATAATTTTGATGCTTGCGCTAGGCGCGATGATTGTGACGCTTTCGCTCGGCGCGAAAGTCGTGCGGATCCAAATTACGGATCATCATCTGGTGACGCCGATCACTCTATGTACGAGCGAGACCGAACCGGTGAGAGTGCCGAAGATAGGTTAGCGAGAGCCATCGAAAGAACGTAAGATACGGCATCGCGTTCTAATTTATTAAACGGCGAGTCATGCCTAGTGAATAGGATGACATCGGCTAAGCGCTTGCCAGTCTTTTCGGGGGTCTCCCTCGATTGGATACGTTTTAAGCAGGCGTTTAAAAGTAGTACTCGGCTAGGAGATTATTCGGACGCATTGAAAGGTGAAGCGCGAGCCTTATTCATTGGGGGAGATAGCGCTGAAGAAATAATGAGAACTTTGGAAATGATGTTTGGCAATGCCAAATTAATCTTAGCTAGAATTCTGCGCGAGATCAGTGAATTACCAAGAATAGAGTCTCACCGCATTAGCTTAGTCGAATTCGCTACAAGGTTGAGGGCCGCGGTCAGGGCTATAAAGTCCTTAAGCGGTAATTCGGGTTATTTAAACAGTCCGGAATTGGCAAACAAACTAATAGACAAGTTTCCGAGCGCGACGTATCATAGTTATGTTACCTACTCTCATTACGCGGGGGAAGACATATCGGATTTGGAAAAGATCGCGGATTTCGTATATAAGGAGGCGGTCATGACGTTAAAACCGGGAATCATTCAATACGAACCGCGCGTTTCATCCGCACATTCAAAGAACACAGGGCAAAATCATCGTCCCAGAGGTAGAGGTGTTTTCACCACTAGCGACGTAGGAAACCGAGGGGACGAAGAGATTATTCGAAGAGATCAGGCCGCGAGATGTGCTTACTGTGACCGCACGCACACAATCGAAAGGTGCTCACAGTTTGCGAAACTGTCAGTAAATAAACGATGGCAGACTATACGAAACAAGGGACGATGTTACAATTGTTTAGCGGCAGGACATATGCAGACCGCGTGTAGGAAACCCGCGTGCGAAAAGTGTGGTCGCCGCCACCATCTGTTATTACATACGGTAGCGAAAAATACGGAAGATTCAAAGGCTGGGACGCAGTCAGCGGCTCGATCACATCCATGACTAGGCGCGATGCATGGTTCGAAGGAGATTTACGCGTTATTGGACGAAGGCGCGACGGTTACATTAGTAAATTGTGGAGTGATAGAAGAGATAGGAGCCGAGGTTTCGCGAGTTGAAAAAGTATTAAGAGGGGTGGGCGGAGTCTCCGCGGTCACATTTTGCACTAAGAAGGTCAATCTATTAATTAAGGGTAACGGCATGTCCTTTAGTTTAAGTAACGTTTTGGTCGTGGACGATTTAGCGCTACCGGCTCAGTGTGTGAGCCAAGAAATTGTTAAATTCTGTAAGCAGAAAACGGGGATTGAAACCGAGGCTTATGAAGCCACTCCAGATATGATTATCGGTCAGGACAATTGCCGTTTAATTATCACAAGGGAATTCAGGGAATTAGAAAGGAAGACTTTGTTCGTTTCGCGTTGTTTTGAAAATTCCATTTAGTAAAAAACTCTTCGCTAATTTTCTTGAAGTCATTTATGGTCGGTTGAGGCAGATATATATTTCTTAGTTTATCACATAATTCAATTAATACTTCTTTAACAACAATA
>NW_017149295.1:0-277 GCF_001652005.2 Ceratina calcarata | reverse complement strand
GTCTTATACCACGTGCCGAAATATAACAATAATAAAAGTATAACTTACAAGCCAAGAAATTTAAACCATATGTACTTAGTTTATAATCCAAGTATTACTGCGATAGACGTAGATATGGTAAGGGGATTCAAATATTTTAAAAAGTGAGACTACATAAGACTGTATAATACTTAAGTCAGTATGCTTAAAAAATAATTTATAGGGAATAGATATATACACTGCCTTTCCTTGTTAGAATGTTTTATATACCAGTTACCAGCGAGCGAGATGTCAATAG
>NW_017149293.1:0-277 GCF_001652005.2 Ceratina calcarata | reverse complement strand
AACGATTAAAGTAGTGAGAGAACATTGACATATGTGTTTCACAGTTTCAATAATTTCTTCGCGCTTAAATCTAAAACACAGTCGTCCGGCGATAATCTCTTTTCTAAATGAAAAACAGATTATCCTCTCTCTTTCTATCTCTTCACGGAGATCCTGTACATACTACAATATGAAAAGATCTCATCGATCGTACGACGCAATTAAACACTACAACGCGTGTGTAATGTTGTCAGTTATTTCTAAATGCGTCGGTTCCTTCTTGTGATTAAAAAAAAAA
>NW_017149292.1:0-277 GCF_001652005.2 Ceratina calcarata | reverse complement strand
GAAAACCAGCTCGAGAAAGTCATGAAATCAATGTAAATCGTCAAGTTTTCATTTTGGACATTTTGGTAATTTTAGATAAATCCATTCTTGTAAAATTCCGTTTTATCCCGTTTTATGAAAGGTTCAATTTTTGGTGTCAATTTTATTTCAGAAAGAGGCCGTATTCAATCGTTTAAACGTTTACAATGCCGGAAATAAGCTCAGAACTTCTACTAGCCTTAGTAGAACGAAGGCCTGCTATATGGGATAACAAATTAGATGTGTACAAGTACAAAAA
>NW_017149291.1:0-277 GCF_001652005.2 Ceratina calcarata | reverse complement strand
AAAAAATCAGAGTCAACAACTCATTTATTTTCAGTCGAATTACATTTATAATACAACTGTTTCGTTACGTTGCTAGATACAACTTTTGATGCACCGATGGAGACAACCAAGTTTGTCCCTCCACGGTATCGAGGGTGCATTCAGTGAGCCAGGTGCAAAAACTGTTATCCCAGGGAAAGTTACTGGCAAATTTTCGATTAGACTGGTACCGAGTATGACTATCGATAATACTGTTCAGAAAGTAACAGACTATTTGAATAAAAAGTGGGCTCAGAGA
>NW_017149290.1:0-277 GCF_001652005.2 Ceratina calcarata | reverse complement strand
ACTATAACAATGTTATTCGTACGACGGACGCTAAGTTTCTACGACTAAGCAAAGTTTTTTGGTGAGGGTTACGATGTATCTCGAAGCAAATTTTTAAGGGGATGTATGGTGCTGATTGGTTGTCGAAGCGAAGATATGTAGGAGTAGGAGCAACGGAGTTTTCTATGATTGGCAGTGTTTGGTTAGAGTGAATGCCAATGCGAAACGTCTTAAAAAATAACGGTATTTGGGGAGCCTTAAGCAGCCGGTTGGTCGGTAATAAATCATCACAAATCCT
>NW_017149289.1:0-277 GCF_001652005.2 Ceratina calcarata | reverse complement strand
CCTTACAAGGCCAACTCGGCTCTGCGTTCTACGAAAGGTCATTACACATTTTGCACCCCACCCCCCTAATAAATCGAATATTGTGTGTGGAAAATGCAATCGCATAATCGACTAATCGATGACAACTTACTGCACACTAACATGAGTGCAAAATTTTCTCTCACGTCTTTGACATTAAATGTTGACATCAAACGTTGGAACGTCTGCGACATGGGTGCGTAAGGAAATCGTCCAATTAAAAAACAATGAATTTCATTAACTTTTTATACAATGATGA
>NW_017149288.1:0-277 GCF_001652005.2 Ceratina calcarata | reverse complement strand
ATCTTTTATCATACCTTATACGATCTTGTTTTCACAAAACCTTCCAATCCCACAAATTTGTAGCCGTTAAAACGGCTTCTCCCCAAAAAACTTTGTCCAAATTACCTCCAGCTACCATAACCCGAACCTTTTCCATTATGGTACTCACCAAACGTTCAGACACACTATTTAACTGTGAAGTACGTGGAACTGTTAAGTGGTAGCTTATGCATTTCTCAACGCAATAATCTTTCATTTCGTTTAACCAATACTCCCTACCATTATTGCTATATAAATT
>NW_017149287.1:0-277 GCF_001652005.2 Ceratina calcarata | reverse complement strand
GCGTCGTTCTATCCTCGACTGAAAAATCGGTTGTCGAGAGCCTCTTTCTCGTCTGTACAAAGCTCCCGAACTTGTTCGCTACCCTTAGCCATTCCACTGTTGCCTCTTTGTTGTAGGCTGATAGAATGCCGTCGTTCTTTCGGAGAAACGAGAGAAAATCGCGGCTGCACGTATGACAACGATTTGTTTCTACGCGTCTCTATGTAATTTATTACGTACTGGTTAAGCGCGTCGCCGAACGTCTCGGCCTCTCTGAAGGTCAGGTTTCTATCGGGGA
>NW_017149286.1:0-277 GCF_001652005.2 Ceratina calcarata | reverse complement strand
TGTAGAGATTTAGACCTACCCATTCATTCGCAAGTGCACCTGCTCACAATGGGTCACGGTCAATGGGTCTTTGCCGCTCGCAAGTAGGCCACAGCTGATCTTCTGTTCAGGGAAAGAACTCCGCAATCCACCGCACGATCATTGTTACTCTTAGAAATTTTAACACACTAAGATTTTTGCTCCTACGTTCTATCAATACACATTTTTGAAAGCAGCCGATTAATTTTTATACACAAACTCAACTTCATTAGATCACCGTCCAGAGTTCTGGACCGGG
>NW_017149285.1:2117-4161 GCF_001652005.2 Ceratina calcarata | reverse complement strand
TCCGAGCACATTCCTGTTACTCTCGAAAATAGGACTCCTAACTCCGCCATTAATAGTGTTGCCGAGTCTCTCAGCATGGCTAGGTATTGAAGAAGGTTGTGGACACGGATACGGTAGGCCGTGTCTATTTGTATACAAGTCTATACAAGTATATACAAGTATATTTGTATATGGTCGAAGATCCGAACCTGGAAAGGTCCATTCGGCCCGTGTCGCACACCGTATTTTTTATAAAAAGGGCATAAAAAAGACCATCTTTCGTCGCCTACAAAGCGGATTGAAAATATAGTTTGTCGAGTTCTCCACTTATGTGTGTGACGTATTATATATATGTATATACATGTATTTATATAAGTATATATATGTATACATATATATAGCATATACATACATATATGCAGTATACAATGTACATACACAACATATATGTAGACATATACAGCATTGTTGCGGATTTTTTGGCTTTCCGCAAGCTTCCCTGATGGACGGGGTCGGATAGCTAATATCAACGCAGTTACGACACAGAACATTTATTGTGAGCTAATCAGCTCGTTGTCAATTACAATGTACAAACGGACCGTTAACAATTATACAATTTAAGAGCTTCGTCAAATAAGTCGCGGTCTAATGAACGTGAACAATGGCGGTCAAATAGTGCGTCGCAGAACCGTGTACTGCACGTGGCCGTTACACGAGTTTGAACTGTAATACTTGTACGCGTGATCTTTTCACTAAGTCGTGATCTCCCGTGATCAATCGATCAAAACGATAATACTTATCGCACGAGTGGTCAGTTCTACGATTATATTAATCGTGAACTCAGTTTCCGAATAGGAAATCACGGACTAAATTTCGACCCGTCTATATTACACGACGATTTGTAACGGACTCCTGCCCAGCGTGCTCATATTTTTTCCCTCGAGGCTCGCTTCCCCTCTTTTTCGCCCGTATTTCGATCCCCACTACTATTCTCCTCACGCGCGTTCGCGAAGCTCTCCGCAGCGCCACCTGCATAACATTTCGTCCTAGTGATTTCTGAATTTGAATCGGACGAAATGAATTATTATGAAGAGCGAAAGTAAATGTAATGAATATAATTTATATGCATGTATATATTTGAAAAGCAGAAATGTATGAGAAATAATGTATGCTTTTCGTGTTTCTAAATTTCGAATTGAATCTATTCGGGAGAGGTAAATAATAAAAGAAATGTAATTTTATTTGTTTAAAAACATATTTATTCACCATCAGTATTTGTACTATCAGTGTCATCCGTTTCGTCTTGTACAATTACGTTTGATATATCGGCAGGAACTGTTTCTATATTATATATTGAGGAATTGAATAACTCTAACATGTCGATTGTTATTGGATAATCCATGCAGGTTTTTTTACTATTTCTTAAGTGTAACTTTGTTCTGGTTATTGCAGCGATACTTTGTGGCTTCAAACGATTCCTGTCTAAACTTTGTACTTCACGGACCATGGAAAAAAAGCGTTCAATTTCCGCATTCGAATGCGGAAGACACAGACATATATTAGCTAATTTTGATATGTTTGGGAACATTTCTTTATTGTCTGAGTACTTCATTGATTGTATTTTGGTCCAAAACTGTACTGGTTGTAATTGAGATAGATCCTCCACTTCATTTTCTTGAATGAGATGTCCGAGTTGACGCCACTCATTCATGGCATCCATTTCCACAATTTTCGATTTGAATTTTTTGAATATTGAATCTAATTGCCCTAATTTCTTGTCCTTTTCCAGAGCATTTTTTGGTACCAGAAAAGATAAGTCGCGTATAAAATTGTTCTGCAACGGCAGTCTTTTAACTGTATCTTGAAAAAGTTCCTGATAATATTGCAAACAATTATTATAGAAATCTGTTATTTTTTCTTCTTTCCCTTCCTCCGTTGATGAGCTGAATTCAGAAAGAATAGCTTGTGCACGTTGCCCGACGTTAATTTCATCTCTTGGTAATAAATATTCTGTATTATAGGGATCTATTGAATGTAAATCGTTCCTTTTTGTAACTTCAGGTTG
>NW_017149285.1:0-629 GCF_001652005.2 Ceratina calcarata | reverse complement strand
TTAACAGATACTGGAATCGTAAGTGTATGACCAGTAGTGTTCAATTTTTTTTACAGAATCTAAAAAAACATTATATTTCTTTAAGGTACATACTTGGAATGAAAACTCACAGAAAAAAGAGTCATTTGATGATAAGGAAGTGAGAGTCTGTGATACGAAAATTATTCATATTAGTTGTGGATATTCATTCGTGGTAATAGTCACAGAAAATGGAAACGTTTATTCATGGGGTCGTAACGATCTTGGTCAACTAGGCGTTGGGGATTATACTAGACGAAATGACAAATGCAATATCGCAGGCCTTTCTGGAGTAGTGATAGGTAACATGAAAATCACGTAAAAAACTAGAATTTAAGTATCACTTGTTAATTGTATCAAATTCATTTCGCAGAGAAAGTAGTTTGCGGATACGCACATACTTTGGCACTGAGCTCCAAGGGTTTTCTTTACGTTTGGGGTTGTAATCAATTCGGGCAACTAGGTATTAGTCTTCAGAATAATGTCGTATTTCCCAATCCGCAGAAGGTGAATGCTCAGATTCATGGGTTTTACTTATATTCGAAATTAATAGACGTTTCCATAGTTAAAAGTGCCAAAAATGGGGAGAGTGTACGACATAGCCGCGTGTT
>NW_017149284.1:0-277 GCF_001652005.2 Ceratina calcarata | reverse complement strand
ATAAATTAGAGCGTATTCCAGTGAAGCGTGAGCAGCGTGTCTGAAATATTCTATGCTTCTAGCGGAACTCTAAAAGTTTTCGATGCTCGAACATCATAAATTACTTCACTTTACGATATTTTCTTGCACAAGGGAATTGAAGTATGCAACGAATACTTTGAATTATGAATCGTACCGCATCAAGGGATGTGTTCTGTGAATTAGAAATGGAATTGGAGAACATAGAACTAGTACAAAATTTTATCCATTTTTTAATATTAAATTTAATATAAAATTT
>NW_017149283.1:0-277 GCF_001652005.2 Ceratina calcarata | reverse complement strand
TTAGCCCGTCTTCCATGATTACAGAGCACTCTCGTTCCGAAATTTGACGAACGACATCTCACCCGTGTTAAGCAGTAGTCCCGCTTAGTGTTATACTGTAAAGTTGTATTGTTATTTAATAAAGTTTATGCGACGGAATATAACAATATGCTAAAAATTTTATTGAAATTGGTTATCATTATTATGAGATATATATATAATTAGTATTATAATTATTATTAACAACGATATTGACAAATTTTTTCGTTTTGTACGTACAAATAGCTTATTGGATTTC
>NW_017149282.1:0-277 GCF_001652005.2 Ceratina calcarata | reverse complement strand
GAGCTGGAAGTTTTCGGCGCCAATGGGGCCATGCTCAGTTCCCCCCGAGCGCACGTGAAAAGCCATGTGACAACCTTTGTTACGGGACGAAGAGCCTGCCCAGACCTGTCTGCGAGCGGCTAAGCGCTGCTCTTCCTAACGAACGGGAAGATTCAAATTCCTGTTCCGGGAAATCATGCATTGCTTCATGTCTATTAGCGAGCATAGTAAAGCGGTTGTGCTGTTCGACGCTATCCGAGGGACTCCGCTCGAAGTTTGTCTCACCGACAAATTTTTT
>NW_017149281.1:0-277 GCF_001652005.2 Ceratina calcarata | reverse complement strand
GCCTCCTTACATTTGTACTGTACATCATCATTTTACATTTAACAATTCTCTAAATTTTACAAACTTTTCTTTACATAGTGCTTTTGTAAAAATATCCGCAACATTTTCATTAGTGTCTATTTTGCACACTTCAATCAGTTTATCTTTCACGCTTTCATGTACTGTATGATAGTGAATCTCGATATGCTTAGAATTTTTCGTAAAATTACCATTATTTGCAATGTTGATTGCTCCCGAATTATCCTCATAGATTTTTATCGGTTCTTTAACATTTATG
>NW_017149280.1:0-277 GCF_001652005.2 Ceratina calcarata | reverse complement strand
TAGATATTTGTTTTTTATGTTTTTAATGCGTGCGAAATAATCTCTATTGATTTTGATCAAGAATGAATCGATACGCGGGATGTTAGCCATGTCGTACAACATTTTGTTTGAAAAGAAATATTTGTTATCCGTTCTACGGTATAGGTGAAGGCAGGCGCGAAGGCAAGATCTTTCGAATTTCCTCGTTTTTTCGATGGTGGCCGCGCCAGCATTCCACCAGACCGGTGAGGCATAGGTGATAATTGGCCTGATTAGTAATTGGTAACAAATTAACTTG
>NW_017149279.1:0-277 GCF_001652005.2 Ceratina calcarata | reverse complement strand
CATTTGCTCAAGGATCGCGAAATAAAAGTTCTGAGGTTCATGTCTATCAATTTATTAATCAGAATTAGGATTCATTTCCACTAATCGTCCATAGTTACTCGGGTGATTTTAAAGCGAATGACCACTGACTTATACGAGCCATCCCCAGAACTACTTATGTGGTCATCTGGCTGAGAATCGTGAAATAAAAGTAATCGTGAAATAAAAAGTCATTTGTATTCATTTATTAATTAGAATTGATCCCACTTTTATTCGAGCAATATTCTTCTTAATTCAT
>NW_017149278.1:0-277 GCF_001652005.2 Ceratina calcarata | reverse complement strand
AATCGGCTAGCTCGGGACAATCGGTTCGTCTTTTGTCTGAGTAATCGAGCGCATGACCGTGCCGGATAGGTACCGATTTGCCGCGAGTTTTTGATTGTATTGCGTTGGCGTGTGCGTTGCGTAACTGTTCATCGAGAGCAGGAATTTAGCATTAAATTTGCGCGATTTTACAACTCACGATCGTGACCGTGCGTGCGTGCGTGCGCGAATTGCGTCTGTGTTTAGCTGGTCTACGTGCGCTTGACGGCGTGACCTGGCTAGAGAGGCCTGGTACTTT
>NW_017149277.1:0-277 GCF_001652005.2 Ceratina calcarata | reverse complement strand
TATTTTGTTATTTTATTTGTCAACGTCACATCTTGCAATTATTAGCGATTAATTATACAGGGTGAGGCACTTGAAACAGGCCACCTGAATAAATAACTTGGCTTCTATTGGTGACAGGAAAATATGCCAAAATTATTTAGTATCAAAGGACTGATCATTTAGTGTTACTAGCTTTTTTATAGGTGGAGGCGTCAAGGAGATATGAAGTTCATCCTTGTTTTTTTTAAAAAAATGCATCGGGCCGAAATTATTTGGTATTGAAGGGCTGATTTAAATG
>NW_017149276.1:0-277 GCF_001652005.2 Ceratina calcarata | reverse complement strand
CAAGGAAATTAATAACAATTAATATATTTAATCGTTATTCAAATGGAATGGATAGGGAAAAGATAGATTGTTGATAGGCCGGGCATCCGGATCCGAGTCAACGTTCCCGATTCGTAGCTCGCGCGAATCGAGCGCTGTGATTGGTCGGAGTTTTCCATTAATAACTCCTCAACCACACCTTGGGCAACTTTTTCGCTATGGAAAATGGTGTTTAAAATTACGTCAGGAACCTCCCATTTCAATATCTTACGCTAGTTTTGGGACACTGTATTATTTA
>NW_017149275.1:0-277 GCF_001652005.2 Ceratina calcarata | reverse complement strand
CCCTGAGTCCTCTCTCCTGATCATCAAGATATATACATATACACATACCTCCGAATTCAAAAACACCTCAGGTTTTGTCTGGACTCTGTAGGAACTACAGTTGAAGTCTTGAATTCCTCATCGTCGTATAGTTTCTATAAGAAATATAATTATATCGTCATCACCTGAACTTATTTTCCATACGGAATACAATTGAAACGAAAGGTCGAGCACAAAGAAAGGCAGGAGCTTTCAGAAAACCTATGTGAGAAAAAACGATGTATTTATACATGCAATG
>NW_017149274.1:0-1797 GCF_001652005.2 Ceratina calcarata | reverse complement strand
TGTTCTCCTTCCAGGAACAATGCCAAGAAGAACCATGGCTGTTCAACCAAGCCGAGAATTCAATATCCACACAAATTACAAACCAACAAGCGAACCATAAAAATCCAGAATAAAACCGATTGTCTCCCGAATTTTATTACAACTAGGAAGACTCTCCTATTCAATCCTCTCTTCGTTTGCATTTACAAGTCATATCTCCTCATTTACTTCCATATTGAACCAGCAAAGATGTAACCACTGTGATATCCGCACGGAAAATATAAAAGTAAACCGACAATCCTCGCAGCAATGTCTAACCTGCTTCAATCCGACTTCATTAATCAAGGTAAGCTCATCGACGAGACAAAAGACCCGGCCGATAATTGATCATACAACCTATCATCTATTCTTCTTCCAGGAACAACGCCAAGAAGAATCATGGCTGTTCAACCAGACCAACAATTCAATAATCACACAAACTGTGAACTAACAAAAACCGTAAAAAATTCAAAATAAGACCAATTGTCTTTCAAGTCTACAAAGACTCCTAAATTATTATTACTGCGACTAGAAAGATTCTCTCATTCAATTCCCTCTTCATTTGCATTTACGACTTAATCATGATCTATCTCTCACCGTCCTCAATCAATCTTCAACTACAACCATATCCATCTTTATCCATAAAGTTAATATGAAAGTCACTTACCCTCGTCGTAGTCGATTATGACAAAAAGAAAGGATGTACCTCACAATCAATGCCAATCCTGTTCCTTTCCTTCCATCGACACATGAATCCATGCTGTCTCCGACTGTACCATCCCCAATCCGTCTTCCCTTCTCACTCTCGAACCCCTTCATCCTTGTCCCATAACAGAAACCTCAATTGCCACGTTCCATTAGATCTTCTTTTACTTCCCTTGTATAAGTCCAATTCCTGCATCCGCGCTCTTCTCCATCCCAATCCTCCTTTGACCTAATCAAGCCTTTCTATTAATAATAATCGATATATCTACCATTACAATCATCAATCTCTTAACATACCTTTTCACTAAAATTCCGAGCCACATCCGCAATTCCCGATTAAATGTCATTCCAATCATCAATCAATGTTTACAACATAAACTAAGGAGCACTAAATATTTCTTTCAGACCTTCTTCATATGATTGCCTCTCTTATTCCGGCCTCTCTCCCAGCNCTTCATCATAGCTGTTCCTCACTCCATTTATATAAAGATTCTTCTTCCGCTCCTTCCCTTTACAATCCAGTTCTCCTGAAACAACATCATTTCACTGCAATTCTTCAACGCAAGTCACAGCAAATTAATTACCACATACTTCACCATATTTCCAATGAATTTCACTCACCACTTAACACTCCGATCCTCCTGCATATCAAATCAGTCTTCCTCAATCATTCACTCCACTAGCTACACCTTTCCTCATCTCTGCACTGTCACATCATTACTCCATTACACCATTATACCAGCTCAACCAAGCATTACCAGATAAACAATCTCTAAAATATCCTTCAAAAGAATAACACCGCTTCTCATCGTTCATATAACGATTCCACTTGTATTTCAAAAAGAAATTCAACCCAGTCCTTCCTCTCGCTGTTACCACTCTTCCTTCTCTTTCTAATTCTATCCATGTCCAGGGTGAACCTATTCAACCTCAAAATCCGATAATTACATATCAAAGATACTTCCAGGGCTTACAGAACCCTTACCAAGTCACGTATCACACATCACAATTAATCTTTCGATTGATCAATTAATACACATTACACCATGTCTTCCTAACCACACATCCACCACG
>NW_017149273.1:0-277 GCF_001652005.2 Ceratina calcarata | reverse complement strand
GGGGAGTTATAATAAAAAATACTTGATATTTATCTGAATATTTATTCCAAAAATATATACTTGTAAGAGGATTTTAATATGTCTTTGGTTTTTAATCCATATTATCATAACTTAATGTATGTGATTAATTGAAAAATACAATTTCTAATGCAGTTTCCTCCTGAAATTGTATAATATTATTTCAGTAAATATATATCGCAACATGTTTATAATACGTTAATTATTATACATCATATATTTATAGTCGTTTGTCTCATCGTTTCTTTTCATTTTACAC
>NW_017149272.1:0-277 GCF_001652005.2 Ceratina calcarata | reverse complement strand
CTTTTTAGAGACACATTCATGAAATGTAAACATTATATACAGTAGAATCTCGATTACGGAGTCCAACAGAAACAACTTTGTACAGTTCTTGCAATATCCACTATGTGATTTTTATGGAGTTTCTGATGCCAAAAATAAATCCAGAAGCAAAATTGCTCTACCGATTAAAAATAGCAATTTTTTGTAAAAATACACGACTTTCGAGAAAAATTGGGTACTACGTAATAATAAGGGCGCGAGAAAGTTAATTTTTAAATCAACAGATAGAGACGACATT
>NW_017149271.1:0-277 GCF_001652005.2 Ceratina calcarata | reverse complement strand
ATATCATTATAAATGCTCGGGAAGAGTAACAATTTTCTATTGTTGTGTGATATTTCATTTATATGTCAGATCAAGTCAGGGCTTCTTGTACTCGCGATTTAGTACATATTAATAAAAATATAATTGAGATCAATCGCTTTATTGAGAAATATGAATATTGTATGGTTATTATAATTTTTATTCGACCACATAGAATGTAGTTATCGAATGCCCTCCGATTTGGCGTCTGAGAATTTCTCAGACATTGTCTCTAACAGTAAATATCAAATATGTAGTA
>NW_017149270.1:0-277 GCF_001652005.2 Ceratina calcarata | reverse complement strand
CGGGAGAAGACCGAGATGGAGACTGTTGTCGGTAAAATTGATGTTCAATTTGTAAACATTTTCGCAAAATTTTGCACGGCGATCGCGGCGCCCCATTTTATTGAAAATTGTACGTTGCTGATGTTAAAACAGTCGCGCATGCTCGAGAAAACCCGGCCCGCATTCAAACACTGATCCCAATTAGAGATAGCGTTCAAAATCACTGACTGTGATTTTTCACGGTGATAAAATGATGATCACGAGTCGTGATTATACTCAATCACGTGCGTAATTGCGA
>NW_017149269.1:0-277 GCF_001652005.2 Ceratina calcarata | reverse complement strand
TTATAATATCATATGATATGGGGTGGAGTAGAAGAGGAAATGATAAAAGTTACGACAGCTTAAACGGATATGGCACAATGATTGGGTTTTTAAGCGTGAAGGTATTAAATTATACAACGCGAAATCGAAAATGTGCGAAATGCGATTCAGGAAATTCTCATATCGTACATGATTGTAGAAAAAATTTCTCAGGTAGTGCAAAAGCTATGGAAGCTGACGCAAGAGCTCGTCTAGTCAATGATAGCCCTATTCTAAAAGAATGTAATTTGAAAGTGAA
>NW_017149268.1:0-277 GCF_001652005.2 Ceratina calcarata | reverse complement strand
CTCGAATGTACTGAGAACATCTTAAATTATCTATAATAAGAAGGGAAGAGTGAAAATCCTGTTTTATTAAAATTAAAGAATTACATCTCCTTCGTTCGAGGACTCATTCAATTCGTGCCGATACACCCACAGTAACAAGCAGCTAGTATCATCTACTGATTTGTTCATTCAACTCCCGACGCTTTATAATCCGCTCCTTCGCCCGGAACCTCGAGTATTCATTTTCCAGCTCAGAGACAAACCCCTCGCTACGGAGAGAATCCTCGTCGAAGAGAGG
>NW_017149267.1:0-277 GCF_001652005.2 Ceratina calcarata | reverse complement strand
GGGTCAAAAAGACGACTTTATTTTAGAAAATGAATGAATTTATTCATGGATATAGGCGTCATAACACAAAATTCTGCCATTCTTCCATGACGGATATAGGCGTTAAACACACTTAACTGGTTAAAAAGCTTCCTGCAAAATTTTAAATCAATTCATGGGTTTTTTGAAAAATTATAGTTACTTAAAGTTTGCATGTACTTTTATGATAATCAACAGTAACCAAAAGAAAACTTTCTGGTATTTGGTGTGCATGTGCGAAGTTGGAAGAAACAACTGA
>NW_017149265.1:0-277 GCF_001652005.2 Ceratina calcarata | reverse complement strand
AGGAAAGTAAGGAAATAAAAAAAGAAGAATGTTAATTGAGCATTAATGTTATGAGCTCTTTATCTTGGAAAGTTGTGGAGAAAGAAGGAAAAGTTTTTGGAATAATAGGAAAAAACCATCACCAGTACCTATCGAAATACATTCCATCCCATCATCCAGGTACCTATTGAAATACATTCTCACACTCATACTACGTACTATATACAATACAAATCATATTTCCGAATACGCATACAAACATGCGAAAGTTGAAATTATAGATGTTAAATTACAAGAT
>NW_017149264.1:0-277 GCF_001652005.2 Ceratina calcarata | reverse complement strand
CGCTTTAGGTAGGGAGGGAGCAAGGTGCTGTTGAAACCTATGCCATTACCACTGCGATTCCTAAGCTTAGGCACTTTTAACTCTGAGATCGCCGATGCCGCTCTGAATACGTCGCTCAGGTAGAAACCCGTTACGCACCACCGCCTACCCGACTGATCCTCACGCTGACGATCGATATACCTTGAAAGCATAACCTCAGGTTCAGTCTTAACAACACTGGCGATCCACTGTTGGGCACCCGCGCGAAGAAGGTCTATGAAGTGGGTTAGTTTGCTAT
>NW_017149263.1:3243-4090 GCF_001652005.2 Ceratina calcarata | reverse complement strand
GTAAGATAACTGTTTTAATGCACATTCAATAAATAAGTATTAATATTGAAGAAAACAGATTTCGTGATCGCGGAAGAAATAGGTATTCGTGGTTAAGGTTTTACCAATGTCAATCATTTCATACAGCTCCTGCCGGAAGTCGAGGAATCAGAAAGATGCAGAAGTTACGACATGTCTGCTTTATTAAAATATTAACTCAAATTCAATACTCGCAGTGAAATTGTAAAAACTTCTAGATTTATAAATAAAATGCAAACTTCAAATATTATTGAGTATTGAGTTAAACTTTCATTGCGATAAAAATTCGTTTTAGCATATTTTTATATTGTAAACTTATAACAACATAAGTGATATAAAAGATATAAAGTAGTGAATTATATTATAATTATATACGTGTTTCGTTTATGACGTAAATGCAATGGTAGAAGTTATAGTCAACAGTTTATGTATGCGCAAATTAGTGGAAATTAGGAAGATAGACACAGTTTTACTGCATTATTTAAAAGATTAGATGAACAATTAATTTTTTGTAATGACTAGAAAATAAACGATTCTACATAATTGTTTGGTAAATTAATAAAAACAATGACAGAGCATTCAAATTTTAATAGTTATTATATAGAATCACTGAGGAAAACTTTGATTCCATTTATGAGAAAATATAGATGTAACAATGACAGAATTTCGTTAATACATGTTTTACATTGAAATAATATCAATTTCGAGGATGTTATTCAGGATGCACAGTAAAAACTAATAAAAACGAAGAATTGTAGGATTTGACAACTGCAAGTTAGATACAATCCCATTAAAAAGTATTAAAATTATATATTGAAATATTAGAAAT
>NW_017149263.1:0-1203 GCF_001652005.2 Ceratina calcarata | reverse complement strand
GGAAAATACATCGGGATAAACCCGATACTGTACATTATTGGATTTACTAAATGTCATCACGATCTCTTTTGTTAAACGTGTGAGGGACAACAATCGCGCTGTTTTATGATAGTTGTTATACCTTTCCTTCCGCCACACGTTACAGACATTTTTTTGTTTTAAGGTAGTAGTCGTGCTACAATGGCATTTAAAAGTTCGCTATGTGTAGATAAACTGACACAGATAATGAGAGCTTCTTAATGAGAGTAGGAAGAAATCTTTAAATAATATATAGCTTGAACCGGCCTTTTACATTTCTCCTCTTGTAAGCGCTTGCTCTATTTCATTTAATTTCTATAAATTTAGAATTTTTGCAGTGTTTTCACTTACGAACGATGATTCTGGCCGTTTTTACATGTAACATTCTTTTGAATCTTTTATATTTTTGTAAAAATCGTAAGAGCAGTTTCTTTGCTATAATTAAAAATGTCAATTTCGGATACTATAGACATTACATATTGAAAAGTGAAATTTTTAGTCGCTTATCATGACGCTATGCCTTCTGTAATTTTAACCATCGATAAATAATAGTGGCAGAAACACGTAGTTAACATTTAAAATAGATCGTAAGAAAATTAATTTCCGCGACTACTATCTTAAACGTTGATGACTCTTTAAGAATTATAAAATACGTATTGATACAAGAAGGAGAGCATCGATTTGTTATCAATTGACCTTCAAAATTTTAATCAAACAGCCAAACAAGGTCGCAATGCGCAAGTGATCCCTGACCTTGCGATCTCCCCACCTACACACAATCGATTAATGCCTGAAGACGGGTACATCGACGGTGTTTCTTACAGATTCTTCGAGATGGCTTAAATCGTTCGGAAGTGCGAGACTCCTTTCAGACCAACGTGACCACCGGTGTCATTTTGAGTGTGCCATCGCTCCTGTTTCCATCGTCCAATAGCCCATCGCCAAATCCTCAGCTAGTCAAAGACGCGACCATAGCTCTGGCCTCTCGTTTAGCTCAGGTACCCCATCAGGAAGCCGTGCTGAAGTCGCTGATGAAGATTCGAGATGCTGTTGGCGTAGAGGAGTTCGAAAAATACCTGGAAGAGTATGACAATAAGCTGAAGAGGAACATCGAGATCCTGTCTAAGATTTACAACGTGAAATCCAGTGGTAAAACTCATACAAGGAGCTCGGATACTAAGGGCG
>NW_017149262.1:0-277 GCF_001652005.2 Ceratina calcarata | reverse complement strand
TAGTTTTCTTTAGACGGCGATTTACTAAATGCTTTTTCCGCTTCCTTTTTTTCTTTCCATTTCTTCTTGCAGTCAATGTTCCACCAATACTTAGGCTGTCTATTGGTTCGAAATTTTAGAATATCAGAAGAATTGTTTGACTGGGAATCGAAATCCAAGTCTCTATTGTTTCGTTTGTATGGTGAACCTAATGTATTCCCCTTTTTTTTATTAATTTTGTTTGATAGGCCAGAATAAATCAAGTTTGTCAAGTAAATTTTCAGCTGATCATACTTGT
>NW_017149261.1:0-277 GCF_001652005.2 Ceratina calcarata | reverse complement strand
ATCCAACTTATCTATTTTCTTTACCATAACATACATCTTTAAATAATCGTACAAACCCAAATGAAAATAACTTTCCACCTAACTAGAAATGGATCCCGCGTGTTTACAGCGCGCAATCGTTGCGCGGTTCTTCTTTTGTTTTGAAACATTTGGAATCTGCAAACCATGAATTAAATTTTTCAAAAATAAATTCCGGGGGTTCTGTGAAGGACTCGAGGAAGATTATTATGCCTCAATGGCTTGAAATCGAATATTCTAAGCCGTGGTTGCATAATGT
>NW_017149260.1:0-277 GCF_001652005.2 Ceratina calcarata | reverse complement strand
AGTACAATGATTAATATACCTTTTTTTTAAACCAAGGCGAAGGCGGCGACGTTCGCCCGGAAGGAGGCAGCGGCGTACGGAGGCTAGAAAAGAAACCACAAGACGCAAACATTAGGAAGAGGAGGGTCTTGGACGCACTGCAACAGCTCGAACAGCTTTGCGAAACAAGAGTAAGAAAAAAAATAATGCGACGGGAGGAAAACGAGAAGGATTTACGTAGAGCACACGCGAAATCTATCCTCGCAGGATATAAACATTTGTCTGACGCGCGTTGGAT
>NW_017149259.1:0-277 GCF_001652005.2 Ceratina calcarata | reverse complement strand
CTTTTTAGAGACACATTCATGAAATGTAAACATTATATACAGTAGAATCTCGATTGCGGAGTCCAACAGAAACAACTTTGTACAGTTCTTGCAATATCCACTATGTGATTTTTATGGAGTTTCTGATGCCAAAAACAAATCCAGAAGCAAAATTGCTCTACCGATTAAAAATAGCAATTTCTTGTAAAAATACACGACTTTCGAGAAAAATTGGGTACTACATAATAATAAGGGCGCGAGAAAGTTAATTTTTAAATCAACAGATAGAGACGACATT
>NW_017149258.1:0-277 GCF_001652005.2 Ceratina calcarata | reverse complement strand
TACAGGGTGTCCCAGAACTAATGTTAGGCCTTGAAATGAGGAGGAGCCATGGTGATTTTAAACAACTTCCTGCAAAAACGTTGTCCGAGGCGTGGTTGTCGAGTTATTAACAAAAATTACCGACCAACCAGAGCGTTCGTATGCAAGGCGGGCAGGAGCGCGATAACCGCCTCGTGCGTTGCCGCGGCCGTATGCCACGCTCGTGATGAAAAGTAGGATTAAAACAAAAGCTGCATACAAGAGCAACTAAGAAATTGTTTAAATATTAGAGAAAAGA
>NW_017149257.1:0-277 GCF_001652005.2 Ceratina calcarata | reverse complement strand
GATATTCGTACAAGTCCCAAGAGCGAAAACTCATAGGTACCAATTGGCCTCTTTGCTTGTATCCCCTAACCAGTTGGGAATTCGCAAAACAACTGAAAGTAATTGAACATAGTAAGGACAAGAGCCGGTGCGAATCGCATATGTACTTATATGTCTCTAACTTTACTGTAGTAACCACTACTATTTATACTTTTAGTACTAACTCCAACGTCGGAGCCCGACGTCACAGTCGTCGTTTGTACTATTGCAATGGTAACAATTGGTGCTATCTTCTTTT
>NW_017149256.1:0-277 GCF_001652005.2 Ceratina calcarata | reverse complement strand
GTGGACGACTAGGGAGTGTCAGTCCCCTTTAGCCACTGATGTAATTGGGTCAGTACGACTGGGTCAGTCCTGGTTTAAAAGAAGGGTAAAGACACTCAGACAATCCTTTTTTTTTTTTACTACCGGCTAAAACCACCCGATGGTTCCTATACCGGCGCATAAGTGGGGGACCCGGGGACCCCTTGCGGATTGCGCCCGGGCCCCACGCGCCCTGCCCGATTGGCACATTGATAACAAGAAATGAACAAGGAAATATTGGTGGCCAATTGCCATATAA
>NW_017149255.1:0-277 GCF_001652005.2 Ceratina calcarata | reverse complement strand
CGGCCTAAGCGATGCAAGCGCCTCGGTGCGGCATTGGACGCTCGACCAGCAAGGAACGTGCCACATGCTTTTAACCTCCTGATCTCTCGTAGTCGGTGTTAATTCCTTGCAAGGCAATTTCCCGCTACCCGCTCCTAAACCCGCGCACGATACGTGGTGTCAGAAGTGTTTATTTAACAAGGTAAAAGTGTCACGTAATCGGCGGGACCTAATTTTGGCAAAAGTGTGAAGTCCAGGCGCAACACATCATCGAGAATGTGCCGCAGGGAAGCGTCAC
>NW_017149254.1:0-277 GCF_001652005.2 Ceratina calcarata | reverse complement strand
ACGAGTAATTTGCAAAAAACTGTTCTTTCGTTTTTCGTTAATAACTCGTAAACTATTAACGCTAGCAACAAACTTTTATACAAAAATTGTAGATCTCGTCATCCTCTACAAGAAAGGTCGTATACATTTTTCTCGTAGATTCAACGGTTTAGGAGTAATTAAGGAAAAATGAAATTTCTTGCCAAAAGTTCGTCGTTTCGACGCTGGGATGGTCGGATTTTGTCAACATCAATAAAATGCCAAATAATCATATGTAACTCGTTAAATATCGAAGTTA
>NW_017149253.1:0-277 GCF_001652005.2 Ceratina calcarata | reverse complement strand
CATGTTGCGACATTTTTAATACTAAATCTATCGATAGTTTTTGTACACTACAGGGTGGCCACGAAGAATTGAGTTTTTAATAAAAGGATTTCAAGAACTCTTAACTTCTGTTTATTTTCAATTATTCCCATAGTTTAGAATGGACATTAAAATGGCTACGTATGATTTACTATGACATCATTGCTAAGCAAAGTTAATCTGCAAAAATAATTGTATTCTTTCCTTGTTATTTAAATTAACAGAATGAAATCAGGAAAACTGGTCAAGTTTTCTTTAT
>NW_017149252.1:3442-4037 GCF_001652005.2 Ceratina calcarata | reverse complement strand
TATGCATTCTTTAATTTTATTTGTAAAAATTGGAAGTAGCATAAACATCTGCACTCAATTTATGATACAATTGTGTTAATTTGTATAGTTGAAAATGTCAAGGATGTCGAGATCGAATTTTGTAGATTATTTAAAGCTTCTCGAATTTTACTTTGTGAATCAATTTCTTATCACGGTGGATGGCAGTGGTTCAAGTGGCCTCATATTTTTCAGCCGAAACTGCGTTCAGTCAGAGATCATTGGCTCGGAGTTGCCATCAGTGCGATGCCAAGCGGTATTCGTCTGCCGCGAGCATAATTTGCATGAAATAGGGAAACGGTCGAGCATTAGGCGATAGTCGAAGGGTCGCTAGTGCCTGTCGACGGAAACGTGTGTGTTTGGCAGTTTCCTGTTTGGGGATGAGTGGGCCGGGCTCTCGGCGCGACTCGGATACCCCGAGTGTTTGCAGCCTCTCGCAGGGAAAACGGTTTTTTGGAGGGTGGGTACCTCGAGGAGGGTCTGACGCGGCTAAGTACGCTCAAGTGTTATTTTGGTTAGGGGAGAGAAATTAACAGGGAGAATGGATCGTAATTGAATGGCCGTTGTTATCCTTCGA
>NW_017149252.1:0-2324 GCF_001652005.2 Ceratina calcarata | reverse complement strand
ATGTAACTGCTAATTGAAGTCGTGTATAAATAAAGAATTAGATGAATAATGAATAATCTTAATCGGTTCGTTGAATTTCACGATTGGACAAATATTCATTAGTAATTAACGTCACTTGTGCTTCGACGCTTCGGTTCATCGATTGCCGAACGCGAAATGGAAAAGAATACTAAGTGTGAAAACGAGGAAGAAAAAGTGATTCGATCGCAGGCACAAGTCGTTGGTTAATGGAGAAATGCACCGGCGAAAACAAAGCGTGAATTATGAGATGAAAACTTTTGGAAACGACCTCGGATTCGGATTTAATGAGAGCGAAAATAATGATGTGTCGAGAATGCATGCATTCATTTAATGCGTCAAAGGGATCTGTGTTTTATTCATAAGGGATATTACACGTGACTCTAGACAATGATGTGTTGTAACGATATTATAAATGCAAGGGCATAATTAGTCATGACGAGTAGGAACATTTTCTACGACTGTATATTAACGAGCTCCTCAAATAATATCTTCAACGTAGCTCGTAAACGAGGATCATAAAAATTGTGGTTGAAACGTTAGTGCGCCGTGTGTCAATATCGATATACTGGCGGTCGTAAACCGTTTCAAGAGTCGACTTTTATTGCAACAGTAAAGTAGGTTTCGGTAACAATTCTTATTGCCGCAGAGGAAACGTAAGCAAAAGGTTCAAATATTTAAACATCATCAATATTTCTATCGGTCTACGACACGCGGAGTAATACTTAATCGAAAACAGAAAAAGCACTAAAAAGATTTTTAGATTTCAAATATATTTCATGTTATCATTCTAATTCTGTGATATCTAATTATGAATCTAAATTCGATTCTTCAAAAATCAAATACGTAAAAGATCAATCTTGGGGAGGTGGTTTGAAATTCTAAAATAGGTTCTAACGATTCGATTATCTTTTATCTCTGGAATTGCGTCTCCTCGATTCTCGGGACGCGTCGACGAAAATAACCGACGCGATGTACAAGAGAAAAACGACGGCCGATAGGGAGGAAATCGAAGGAGAGGGCAAAGAGCATCGGGTGAAGAGCATCGAAAGCAATCTAGAGTTGCTCGCAGGCACAAAGAGGCCGAACAATGCAACAAGGTAAAGAGAAGCCAAAAGCGCAACCGAGAGACGCCGCTCGGCACCGATCGCGATTCCTACCTCGAAGGAGGAACAATCGACGGATTCAAACGCGAAGCGAAAATGAAACAAAAGGCGGCCGCAGCGAATAATACGTCCGGTATATGGGGAATTCAGGTGAACGAACGTCTGAACGACGGAGGGTGTGCAGGTTTTTATCTTTTTTTGTTGTGAACGATGAGACAGTTTTCATTGTTTCCCGGTGATTTTGATAATGTACCGTGAGTGGTATTCTCAGCGACGCGACGATTCCACTGGTATATTTCAAAGTGGTGAATGTGAAAATTTTTGAAACGTCGACCATTAGAGAAAAAAATCATAGATCCAAGCCGGGGAGATTGGAGGACCAGATGAATTCTAAATAACTACGAACCAAATATGAATAATTCTTCTTGAAGTGAAATATGATAAGACAATTAAAGTACAAACGCGTCGGGAGGGAGGTTTATTGGCGGTAAATCGTTATGTTTGGAAGCTCCAGCCGAAATTAGACGCGGAATTGCGAATTAAGGTGAAAGAATGCGAAGGTGGTGTGAGCGTTTCATTTTAGCTGCAGAAATGTAATTGTAGGAGGATAAGTAATTTCGCGGAGGAGAGCTCTCTCCCGGTGGAAACAACTGTTTCTGGTGAAGTCATTTGGTAGATTAAATGTTCTATTCGTTTGAAATTACCATCCGAGGTACCCGAAAAACGAAAGGGATTCTTTAGTCTCCCTATACTAAATTTTCCCAATCCTATTTGCTCGCATAATCAAAGATAGTCGCGAGGAGCGTTCACAGATCATTAAGCTTGAACTCCGACTAACGAGAATCGCGACGGTTTAGTTTTAAATCGTAACTTATGAAAATCTCGAACGAGATAAGAATAACTGTTGGAACTGGCGAAGTTTCGTAGAACAATAGACCGGCGACCGCTTTGTCCCCCGATTTCAATCACCATCTTTAACAAGAGCTGACTGAATTATACGGGAAGTGCTAAATTCGAGAGATCAAAGTTTCACCCCTTTAGCTTTATTCAATTTTACAAAATTGATTCACTGGTTATCGGACGCAATTAAAACCAATTAGTTTCGTGTGCTCCCATCTGGATTTCTGTCATCCTTATCAAATTCTGATTTCTTTAGTGAATTTCAAAAATCTCAAAATTATACGTCCCATGATTGCGTTT
>NW_017149251.1:0-277 GCF_001652005.2 Ceratina calcarata | reverse complement strand
TTATTTATTTATTTATTTATATGTAATTTTACTTTTTGACGCTCCCTCCGCCAGAGATGGCTCCCTGGCGGAGGTATTAGATTCACGCATGTTTTTTGGCACTTGGCCACCATTATGCTCTTACTCATCCATTATCAACGTGCCAAACCGGCAGGGCGCGTGGGGCCCGGACGCAATCCGCAAGGGTTCCCCGGGCCCCACACTCATGCGCCGGTATAGGAACCATCGGGGGGTTTTAGCCGGTAGGAGTCCGGCACTACCCACGCGGTCAGCACTT
>NW_017149250.1:0-277 GCF_001652005.2 Ceratina calcarata | reverse complement strand
TGAGTTCGGTTCTTGCACCGATGGCGAAAATAATTACCCGGATTCCGTCAACCATGCCAACGCTTATAAAGTTTCGCCGGTCACTGTTATTAATTGGGAATAAAATCCAAATCCTGTATTTTCCCTGCGAAGCATTTAAAAATACTTTTCGTAGACAAGAATTTCGTATAATAAGAATTTGGAGAGTATATCACAAGAGGCATCATAATTTATCAGATACGTTGTAATGCAGCTCATAAAATGAGTTTTTTAATCGAATGACTCTGGAGAGAAAAGG
>NW_017149249.1:0-277 GCF_001652005.2 Ceratina calcarata | reverse complement strand
GACCCGTACATTTGGTCCTCGATCTCTTGAGCTAGACAAAATTTCACTGGGGCCCTTCAAAATCTCCGCCGTTTACATGCTTTTAGTATAGGCTGGAAACTTGGTTTTCGGTTCTGGTCGAACTTACGGTCGGCTCGAAAAACACCGCGCCGCACCGCATCGCACGCTCTGTGAGCTGAGGATTGATCATAACTCGTAAGTACTTGGCACGATTGAGCGATCAGAAACAGTGTACGAGCTTGGCCGAATTTTGCCGAATCGATCCGAACTCGATATG
>NW_017149248.1:0-277 GCF_001652005.2 Ceratina calcarata | reverse complement strand
TTATTATTATTATTAGCCTAATCTAATGCAACCAAACCTATCTCAAAAGAACCTGTTCGTATAAAAATCGTATATATGTGTGCATATTCCACCAGAATCCAATGAATTAGGTTGCAACGAGCAAGGAACGTTACTATAGACTTATAATATCATGCTTATACATATGAGCAATCGTGTTTCATTACCATAAGTACGGTACGAAGTGTAACGTGTAACACGCGTGCATATACGTACGTACAGTCAGTCACGAAACACTGTTTTCTAAAAGTTTTTTCTT
>NW_017149247.1:0-277 GCF_001652005.2 Ceratina calcarata | reverse complement strand
ATCATCGTTTGTGTATTTGAATTTGTGTCAAACTGTTGCCGAATGACTGTTTCTGATTAGAGATTATTTCTCTCTCGTCTCCAAATAATGTTGGCTATTTAGAAAACGGATAAACAAATTTTGAAAGTTATAAATTGTTTGCAGAAAGAGAAAATATTTCCAATGCGCGATGGTTGTAGTTAACTATTTCAGTAGAGCATTCAGGTATATTCGTTTTTTCGCCAATATGTTTGCGAGCTCAATTTATAACTAATATACATACACTTTTGGGTAACTT
>NW_017149246.1:0-277 GCF_001652005.2 Ceratina calcarata | reverse complement strand
GTATTCAGTTCTATCCTCAGTAAATGAAGTTATGTAATCCCATTTCTGTAAATCCTTATTAAATACCTAAATGACTGTACCACAATAATTATTAATAAATGTCGATAACGAAGCGCGATTATGCAACTTGGGGAAGAGAATTTTCTTTTGCTCTTGTCCATAAGTATAATCGAGTGGATGTAGATTATACGCTGAATCAGGCTGAGTATTATGACTCAGCGGACACGCAATTAGCTCGAATTAACTGGTCCTGCCCGAAGCGCTGGCCAATTTTTTT
>NW_017149245.1:0-277 GCF_001652005.2 Ceratina calcarata | reverse complement strand
CAATTGAATAATACGACTATTCTTATTGACTCATCTTATATAACGTAGATTGCAATCGAATTTCCCAAATTCTTCCAATATCCGCTGTTAAATATCCTATGTTGGTACAGTTCCAACAGAGAAAATGTACGACTAGATCAAGCCAAATAATCCGAGAACCGAAGTCATACAATCTAAAACTACTCATAGAACTTGAAACGAGTTGATTTTGTATCTTTTCCAAACTAAATTTGGTAGCACAAATTAAATTATCTTAGTTACTGAAAATACATTAAAT
>NW_017149244.1:0-277 GCF_001652005.2 Ceratina calcarata | reverse complement strand
TTCTTCACCTGCGTATCCCAATCGGTTGGGTCCTTTGCGGCTGCGGTCGTTGCCAAAGCATCTATAATTGTTCTATTATAACGCTCGCATTGACCGTTCGCCCTTGGCGTGGCCACTGCATTAAGAACGTGCTTGATTCCGTACGTGGCACAAAGAGCTGTGAATCTCCGTGACGTAAAGCTTGTCCCTTGGTCGCTAATTATTCTTGTCGGGACACCAAACAAATGCATTAAATCTAGTAATACTCGTTCGGAATGACGCGTCTTCAAAGTCTTTA
>NW_017149243.1:0-277 GCF_001652005.2 Ceratina calcarata | reverse complement strand
GAAAGACCCATTTTCGGCCCTTGGTGCACAAAGTACTATTGTCATTTCAGAGACTTTTTTGGCTCCGAGCTCTCCGACTATTAGAAAAGTTCGTTTTATGAAAAAAATATTGAATACTCGTTACTTAAAAATGTGTAATTTTTTAGATGAATCAAGAGAAAGTCGTTTCCTTAATAAGAAAAGAAAACCCGTCGTTACCTACTTTTGAATACATAGACGAGCTCGTTGCACTATAGTTAAAATTTAGAAGAGAGAATTTATTTAGTTATTCTTTGTG
>NW_017149242.1:0-277 GCF_001652005.2 Ceratina calcarata | reverse complement strand
AGGATCTGGCAGTGACTTCTATTTGGATATCCAAAGGGATACTTCTGGACAACAGAAGCACCGATGATAGTGCAGCGGTCCTGTAGCAACAAGCTATCCTGTTGGCCATTTTCTTCTGTAACGAAATTAAGTTTCTGCGTAAAACCTTATTGGACAAGATATCATGAGCCCACACTGGGAAGCCATAAAGAACAATTGAGTTAAGCGTGTACGAGTATAGAAGACGCGAGGGTTCAGATGCCCCTCTGATGTTAGGTAGAATTCTGCATATATTATT
>NW_017149241.1:803-1727 GCF_001652005.2 Ceratina calcarata | reverse complement strand
ATCCCCGTCACCTTCAGTGTTCACATCTCTTCCCTTTATTTTGTGATATAACACCAACAACTATGGATTTTTGCGAATGTTTTCAGGCATTGAGCGCACCTCCACTCTATAGCCTTGGTGACTTTCAATTACGTGCTAGGACTATCAATAAATCATTCTCGTTGCCATTAGACAAGCCACTGTCATCATCGTTGGCCCTCCTTCCAACAGCGGACATGTCCGCCACGGGAGCTCTAGGGCCGGCAGTTCTCGCGTCCGAAGCTTTACTTCTTGACGCCATTTTTACTAAGGTCTTTTATAACCTTACAAACTAGTCCCATTCGTAGTCCATTCATTAGCCGTGCACATAGCCAGGTCATCGACATAAATTCAGTCCGGAGGGTGTTGAAGCTTGGTCCATTACCACTTCTACTACTCCTAGTTAAAAACTTCTTCATTTGTGAGCACTGCGTGCTCCGTCTTAATTACTACCTTCATTATGTAAAACTTCATTAGATTTGGGCACAATGTACCCTGGCACGCGGCCCAGCTTCTCAACCCTAGCTAGGAAAGGTGGGGTCGCTGCTCCCCAAACTATGTCCCCACGGCGCACAGTGGGTTGAAACGCGAAAAACGCGGACAAAACCTATTTTCAGGAGTATTAATGAATTGAAATGAATAATAACATGACCTTTTATAGATTTTGATGTGCAGAATTCGAATTTGAAATCAAATTTTGTCTAATTTGAAAGGTTTTAGAGTTATGACATGAAATTTATTAGGAGGCATTCATTAACTACTGAAATACCTAAATTGTAGTAAAAAATAAAGTAAATATATATAACATATAATAAATGTTGTTAGAAATTCGCATTAATACGAAAATTAAATTCAAAGGAGCATGAGTTATCATGCGTTTCTTGGAATCGGGATATTCCTTCCCCG
>NW_017149241.1:0-495 GCF_001652005.2 Ceratina calcarata | reverse complement strand
TTCATTATACATTTATCTATGATTTCAATGTTGATAGAACGCGGAACTCGATGGCAATCGGTTTATAACTCTACATAAATGGAGAGAAAAACTAAAAATTATACTTTCTTTAATTAGCTTTAGTTTCTACTGTATGTAATTAATGAGATCGAGAGAGATACTCATTCTTTCGCCTTGAATAGAGCTTTCAATTAAATACTTACACAAAGTTATAAGTTGTACATAATGCTGTCCATTTTTTTAAATCTAGCTTATAAGCGATATGTAATATGTATTCGAAAAATCGAATTCGGCAGTGTAAAGGTGAAAGACCGTATTTCATGTGTTGGGTTCAGAAAATTTCGAAAAATATTGTCCACATTGTTCATTTCCGATACACTGCATTTACAAATATAACAACGCATACTTGATGAATCAGCAAGCGCATTACAAATTTTCCGATCTACCATGGTTAGGAGCATATCAAAATTTACAAAACTATTTTCAAAATTGTAC
>NW_017149240.1:0-277 GCF_001652005.2 Ceratina calcarata | reverse complement strand
AGATGTGTGACTACTTAATTAGAAATCTTTCAATTCTTGCAATTTTCTGATAAAATATTTAGAGCATTCTTAACTTAATGAAATGGAATTAAACCGTTTATACACGACGTATATGTATATCGTCGTTGGTAGTAAGAGGATTAAGACAATCGTAATTATAGTGATACCTCGGTATACGTCTGCTTTGGAATAAGTTTAGATGTGACAAACTGTGCTCAGTATGCGATTTTATCTCAGAGGAAGAATTAAATTAATAATAATCAATTATATTCAGAGT
>NW_017149239.1:0-277 GCF_001652005.2 Ceratina calcarata | reverse complement strand
TTGAATGAATCTTTGAAACCGAAGGTTGGAGTTAGTCCAAGGTTGTTTATAATTAAACGACTGAATGAAGGAAGAGACGGATAGTACCGAGTACGGATCTGATGTTATATTATACCCAATTAGGGATGATCTGATGAATAAAGACTGTTCTCTCTGAGGGGTTCGCTATGGTTTAACTGAATAGATTGAATTATGAGAGAACTGTTTTTTGATGGTTTCATGTAGTTTTTCTCTAGGTCGTTTAAGCATCTTTTTGATGTGAACAGAGCGAGAGACT
>NW_017149238.1:0-277 GCF_001652005.2 Ceratina calcarata | reverse complement strand
ATCGAGCTGTCAGAATATGTAAACAGGTATTTGAGGTTATGTTCCTCACGTTGGTATACACCTTTTGACATCTGAATTTTTCGTCTGGTGTGTTTCGATCTCGCGAAAATTCACAAAAGTTCACCGCGGTCTTATTTTGTTTTGATTTTGGTTCTATGGCTGTCGCGCGATTGCGATATTACGCGTCGGCTACTACCTAGTAGGAGGTTAGGTAGTGCGCAGTTACCTGGTTGCGCGGAGCACTCGGTAGCAGTGATGGGCACATCGTGGGATTTTT
>NW_017149237.1:0-277 GCF_001652005.2 Ceratina calcarata | reverse complement strand
AAAGTTCGCCGTTTCGATGCTGGGATGGTCGGATTTTGTCAACATCAATAAAATGTCAATTAATCATAGTTAACTCGTTAAATATCGAAGTTAGATGAAAAAAAACTTTTATTTGAAGTATTTTTCGATATTTTGACAAAAGAAATTTTATACTTTTCCGAGATTTTTCCAAGGGGTACTAGCATTGTTCTTCCGCCGTCTGATTTCTTTTTAATTATAGGGAATGCGTTTTTCTAAGGTACATAATCTTTTGGGATTGACTGTATAGCCAATACAT
>NW_017149236.1:0-277 GCF_001652005.2 Ceratina calcarata | reverse complement strand
TATGAGGAATACACAAATATTAAATAAATTTCGTATATAGATGAAAGAGTACCTGATTAAAGTAAAAATAATAATTACTTACAGTAAGTGTTTAAAAACTATAAAGTTTATCATCAAACGTTTTTATTATACTTTTATAAACAAGTACACTATGTGGAAAATATTAAATAACAACATACATAAATCTAAGGAAAGAAAATCAAAACTAATAAAAAAGATATTATCTCATATGGGGAATAGAGAAATACTACATAAATTTCGCATATATATGTAAGAG
>NW_017149235.1:0-278 GCF_001652005.2 Ceratina calcarata | reverse complement strand
ACTAAGTTTCTTACCTTTTCTCTCGTTCGTTCACATTCTTCCTTTTTACGCATAACATTTTCACAAAAGTTAGAAAACGCCAGCCAGTTTGTTTCCGAACCTATTATCGCCTTAAGTACTTCAGAGAGGCTGCTTGTTACGCCTATTATGTCTTGTAGCGCTTTCCTTTCGTCCGTCCATGCTTCGCACTGGAACAGGGTGTGTAAGTTGTCATCATTCGCACTGTCACAGTGATGACAGCTAGAAAGTTCTTCCTTCCGGATTCTCTTAAGATAATT
>NW_017149234.1:0-278 GCF_001652005.2 Ceratina calcarata | reverse complement strand
CGATAGTAAAATCTGATATTGCCACAATTTATTTTAAGCATTATTAATTATGTACGTTAAATAAATATTTAATCAATATGACATTAAATATCAGAAATACTTATAACGTCGTGCTGTACGTATCTTGAGAAGCCTGTTAAGTAATGCAGAACGAGTCCAATAATTGGGTCAAGCATGAACAAAAAAATAAAATCGAATAAGACAAACATTGCGTATATACCGGTCACTCACGTTGACATTCGTACCCATTTCAAACCTGAATAACATTTTTAATATTG
>NW_017149232.1:0-278 GCF_001652005.2 Ceratina calcarata | reverse complement strand
TAGATTCATTAATTATGTTAGTACCACTATCTATATTTTTCACGTCAGGCACTAACTGAGGTTCCTCTGTCCTCTTTTCGTATAGGATTACAACGTCGTCTTCATTTTCATCACTAATTATCTTGTCTTCAACGTTTTTTTCGGGAATGCCCTTCATTTCTGAGACAGTAGATACTAAATCCTTTACACTATTAATATTTAATTTCTCTGTAGTATTACTACTCCGTACATCTTGATCAGGTTCAATTGTCTTATTACTTATATGGGGTTTGTTGATA
>NW_017149231.1:0-278 GCF_001652005.2 Ceratina calcarata | reverse complement strand
CCAATCTGATAAATAGAGTCGCGTCTGGCCACGCTGTAAATTCCAAGGTTAGAAGCGACGGAGGGTAAATGCATTAGGATAATTTTATTCCCGAAGACTGTAAAATATGAAAAGAAAATCTGATTTATCTGAGTACTAATAACTTGAGGAGATTTAAAAATAAGACGCTGTTAATGGAATTGCGCGCAATAAGTCGAGAACAAAGCAATCAGACAGCAAGTTATATAAAATTAAAGATTAGATTAGATACACATAGCTTAACGAGTTAAAAAATGCGT
>NW_017149230.1:1250-2518 GCF_001652005.2 Ceratina calcarata | reverse complement strand
CGTGCTCGCCTCTCGCAATCTAACGGCTTACGTTGTATGCGAACGAATTAGGCGTCTTCTTGGAGTCTCGAATCTCTGCCACTTGGTGGTAAAAGATTCTGTTTGAGACGGCGTTGTCCTGATCAAAAAGGAGTTCATTTACGACCAACTTCACAACGCGCTCCCGATCCGAGGTTTTCGGCAAGGGAAGACGATTGTCAGTAGCTTTTCTAAGCCGGTAAGGAATTGCGGTTGGGAAGACGTGTTCGTCGCAAACTCTTTCGCGTTTTCGATGTTGAGGTTCGAAACCCAGCGTTGGTATAATTTCGGAGTAGAATTCAACGTTTGAGCAGCCTGTAACTGCAGTCGGTCATTTCGTGAAGGAGACAGGCGTCGAGCGTGAAGATTGCTCGTTCCATGTATTAACTCAAAACCGTTCAGCTCTAACAAAAGAATTAGATGAATCTATTCTCTTATCGAGCATTGAAAGTACGAGGAATCTCGCTCCACGTAATACAGTCTACTATAAACTCCTGCACCTCGCAAGTAATTCGTCGATAGCACGAGTATACGTGTCTCATTGAAAATTTCTGTTCTTTTTGTTTACAGAGAACAGTAGCCGACATTTCGTCGGAAGGAAAACGCCGGAAAGATTCGAGGGCGATCCCTTCCTCCAGAGTTTTTGATTATTCTATTTCTTTTTGTTTTGTTTCTCAAAGTTCTTTTTTGAGTTTTGAAGAAATTGAGATTTTCTTTTTTTCTGTCAAATTAAACTTGAGAGCAATTAATTTCTCTATTCATTTTTTTCCTGGTTGGGCCTCCTATCCCTAACAAGAAATATTAGAGTGTATGAAGTGGTTGAACAGCGAGTACAATAGGCAGAAAAGATTCTTCAAACGAACAATGTATCTCGCGACCATAAGATTAAAATATCTGAACTAACATATGCAGAAGAGCTACGCGAGAAATGTAAACCGCTGGAAATAATTGAGTATAGCAAAGTTAATGAAAGCAATATTGCAAACTCATACTCCATATATTTAGATTAACGACTGGCAAAAACAAAACCAATCACTCAGATATGGAAGAAAATGTTCACCCGTTAAGCGAATCAGATTTCCGTAGGTACAAAGGGGAATTAGGATTAGAGACATAATGAAAGAAATGTAATCTTTAGGAAAGTGACATATTTGTTAAATATTAAGTTTTGACAAAATAAAATGGAGCAACTATTGTTTGTTTAATGTAAACTTCAAAGTTATTTGAGGGCTTCACTTGTTAATTTTCTA
>NW_017149230.1:0-918 GCF_001652005.2 Ceratina calcarata | reverse complement strand
TCGCATGTATTTATAAGCTGCTGTAAAAATGTAAGACAGGACCCAAGACCAATAGTTTGCATTTCTTCGCGTCGTTGGAAATTACCGTTACCCTCCCGTAAAAGAACATGTTCACTGTCTGAGTGTTCGTTAAATATTTTTGAATGGTTTGAATAGAACCGATATGCGTCGTTGAAACGTTCTCTTCGGAGAAACGATTAGTATCGAGATGTTTAGAAAAACGGGACGTGTCGTGTTTCTTTTAACCCAATGGTTCGCAGAGCACTTGAGACGCAGTCAGTCGAAGGGTGTATCCTGCAGAGTAAAGTTCGGGAGCTTTCTCGCAGGTATACGAGTGTCGTTATTAATTAACACGTTAATACGTATAACATACGAAAATCACAAAATCACAAAATAGACGTTCTGAACGTCCGGACGTTTCCCTGCACGGGAGACTCCGACGGAACCTAATTCCGATCATCACAACAACCATGGACGTTTCCCTATACGGGAAACTCCAACGAATTTAGTATTAAAAGGTATCCGTGGCAATTTTTCAGAGGATGATATCAAGACTGAAATTAGTGACTTAAGTATCCCTAGTATAAACATTGTCAAAGTTCCGAAAATTTATTTTAACAAAGCCAATAAAGATTTTTATAACTTCCTAGTTCAGCTCTCCAGTGACAATATCACCCAGAACCTCGTCAAAATAAAAACCTCAGCCTATCAAAAAATAAGATGGGAAACACTACGAAACCGTGATATTTTTCAGTGTAAAAACTGTCAACGGTTCGGTCACTCGAGTTCCAACTGTTCGATGGGCTTTAGGTGCGTCAAGTGTAATGAAAACCATAAGCCCGGTGAATGTTCTCTACCCACGGGTGACGTTATTAATTAACACATTAATACGTATAACATACAAAAATCACAAAATCA
>NW_017149229.1:0-278 GCF_001652005.2 Ceratina calcarata | reverse complement strand
TGATTACAGTGCTGAGAACAGGATACGTAATAGTGGTATCCGGGCCACGGGTATCAGAGTTCTGCATGGGCCGAATGAACGGGCCGACCCCCCTTCACACAGCAGTAATAGTGATTTGCGGTGACGCACACGTGACACCTTTTCACTGTTGGCCCGTGAATCTGCGATCGGCCCTTGGCAGCCCGTAGTAACCAGTGACAGCTCGTAGTTGCGAATGCCGCGTTATATTCCATTCATGATTAGCTGCTCGATGCTCGCGATCGACCGCTCTACGGTCT
>NW_017149228.1:0-278 GCF_001652005.2 Ceratina calcarata | reverse complement strand
GTGACCCCGACGTGATCGGTTAATAATGCCGATTCGAACAGTGAACCGTTGCAGCGTGGTTAGCGTCCGAACTGATACCCAGCCAAACGGTAGTTTTTCGAATAAACGCACGTGGCATTTGTACTCGTGCAATTTTTCTCGCGTGTGTTGTGAAAGTACAGGGTAGTGCGCGCATACCGTTATTGAGACATTTGCAATGCCAATAACGCGTAATCAGTCGCGACTCGAGAACAGTGAACCTCAATCGCCCGACGGTTCAAGTGCAAACGCCGCGATGA
>NW_017149227.1:0-278 GCF_001652005.2 Ceratina calcarata | reverse complement strand
ACAACTTTTTCCAATATTCTGTTTAATGATTCCTCAGAAATCCCACCTACTGGAGACTTTTGTTGCAATCTACCACTTGCTGCAACTTCTTCCAACAAAAAGTCTTGGAATATCACATTGCCCTCTTCATCTAAATACGTTTTTCTCAAGCTTTCTGTTAGAGATATCCATACCCTTCTCACCTGGTGCCTCTTTGTTAACGTGTTTCTAACCCTTTTGAACGCTGTCTGTACCATAAGTTCTTTGTGTATTCCTACATGTTGGAATTCTGCGGGTAA
>NW_017149226.1:0-278 GCF_001652005.2 Ceratina calcarata | reverse complement strand
AACCGGTTTTATCCCAGTTAGAGTACCTTGACCTTGTCGCGGTTTAGATTGCAGAAGACGAACAGAGCCTCATCGAGGGGAGTATGAGCCCTCTTTCTCAACAATCAACCCCGCTCCATTGATGCTCTTGCAAAAATTAACGTGCCCTGGGCAGAAAATAGATGGCAGGGCGTCGACAAACATTTTCATTCTGCCATCTTATGGATAAGCGTTGCCAGCCAGTAGGGTGCGATTATGATATTCGGCAATAGGCAGCAGAGTGTAGCACCGGGAAGAAG
>NW_017149225.1:0-278 GCF_001652005.2 Ceratina calcarata | reverse complement strand
CTTCTACAAACAATATTTGCACATAAGAATAATCATCGTTGGATCACAGTTTTATGTAGATCACGTAGTATGAAATATAAATATTACATTTTCAATCATTTCTAATAAAATAAGTAATTGCCATCAACATGTTGCGATTATGGTTCTAAGAAGCTGTCCCGTGTCGAGTTGCTGCCTCATCGCTCCAGCGTACATGCAAGTCTCGGGACCAATCAGCATAGAATATGACAAAAAGTTAAACCCAAAAACAATTTTTTTAATTCTTTTGCAATGAAATT
>NW_017149224.1:0-278 GCF_001652005.2 Ceratina calcarata | reverse complement strand
GAAAGGGAAGTCTATTAGCTTTTCCTTCAATACATGTACCGCATACACTATCAGACCATGGTAAATTCACTATTCTTAAACTTTTTCTATTTAAATGCCCTAACCTCTTATGCCAAAAATCTTCTTTATTGGTTAACATGCTATAGCTTTCGTTTACTATTAGTCTCGCTCTTAATATTAGGTGAAGTAAAAAGTTCTGAGCCTTTTTCGTTACATGGCTTTTGTGAGCCATATCTTACGATGTATACGTTGTATCTTCTCATTCTATACGGCAAATT
>NW_017149223.1:0-278 GCF_001652005.2 Ceratina calcarata | reverse complement strand
TCGAAATACGGGCGAAAAACAGGGGAAGCGAGCCGTGCGGGAAAAATTATCCCATACTCGTGTTGTTAATAATTGTACATATTTGTTAAGAGATTGTCTATATAAGTGAGCTTCGAACACTAGGAGAAACGGGGTTACGGAAATAAAGATTGGGTTTAATTCTTTTCGAATTGAGGCAAAACCAAATTTATTACGATCTGAAACACGCCTGTGTTTCTTGTATACAGAAATTTGTATTTACTTTATATTCTGTTTGTATCGGATCGCCCCATTGTTCT
>NW_017149222.1:0-278 GCF_001652005.2 Ceratina calcarata | reverse complement strand
GGAGTAATTCTGTCCGATGGAGCTCCTAGTATGTATTTTAGTCTACTGCCTGTTTTTATTTCTGCCGTCTTTTCAATACTCGTGTGTCCTTTGTCATCTCCTATCCACAGACCCCAGTTATTTAATAGGCTTATGGTGCGGAGAGCTGTTTCCTCTACCTTCACCTTCAGTGGTGCAATGCATAACAGTGCCTCCATGGCCTTAGTCGGTGAGTATCTGAATGCACCAAGGACTCTTTTTAGTGCATTGTGTTGGAGACTTTCGAGTTTTCTCCTGAT
>NW_017149221.1:0-278 GCF_001652005.2 Ceratina calcarata | reverse complement strand
ATATATACACATTTATTAATAGGAAATGAACCGAGTAAGTTTTGGAAATTCGCGCGTACGCATTGAATTTTCGAGTAAAAAGAAAGAGGGGATGACGCGTGACGCGTGAACGCGATATTGTATTTCAAGCACATCCTCGTGATTTCTATATCGAACAGGAACGGTATTTCAATTCATTATTTCGACCATGACTTTCGCGATTTTCCATCGATATTTACTGGAATTCCCGTTTCGAACCGAACACGTTTATCACTCGTAAACAGAATTTTGCCATTTTT
>NW_017149220.1:1777-2563 GCF_001652005.2 Ceratina calcarata | reverse complement strand
CCTCGATCACGGAAATCTCCTAACGGAATGATCTTCTTGCCGAAATCGGCCGTTACCTCGGTCATCGCGAGGTGGGAATCACGAGGTATCTCTGTCTCGCTCGCGCTCAGTTGATACGTCACGCGCATATCGACGTACTCCGTCGCGCTCTGCCCTATTCGAACTTTTTCCGATCGCGGAATCTAAACATCGCGATCGTTAAAACGACCGAGCCGGCAAGAAACTCAGCTCGTGTATCGATGTTTTTATGTTATCGCGTTGACTTTCTCGAGACCTCAATACGGTCCCGAGAATATTATTATTTTGGACGATATTAAAATTAAATCAGAGAGACGGTTTGAAAATTAATTTGTTACTTTTTTAAACAGACACCCTCCCCCCTATCTCAGGCTCCCCCGAGGGGGGGCCCGGTATCGAGAGAAGGGTAGTGCCGGACTCCTACCGGCTAAAACCCCCCGATGGCTCCTTATACCGGCGCATGAAAGGGTGGCCCGGGGACCTTTTGCGGATTGCACCCGGGCCCCACGCTCTCTGCCGGATTGGCACGTTGATAAAGAGAGCTACAATGAGCTACAATGATATAATGGTGGCCAAGTGCCAAAAAGAAAGTGCCCTCGATACATACCTCCTCCAGGGAACCATCTCTGGTGGAGGTACAGTCAAACAGTAAAATGAAATAAATAATTAAAGAAGGTAAAAGGTAAAAACCAAACTTGTAATTAAAAGTAAAATAAAACAGGATATACTAAAAAAAAGAGAATATAAATATAATAAGGATTAAAAGGA
>NW_017149220.1:0-1091 GCF_001652005.2 Ceratina calcarata | reverse complement strand
ATTGTGACGAACCGTCACGTTACGTCCTACGACCCCGAACACGGCCACCGATTTCGCCGCCACGTAACGCGTGAGCGCGGGCGCTACCCGCGACTACACCGGCCGCCGCTAGGCGGCTATGCCGCGCGAGTCGCGCGCGAGCCGTTTCGCGCCGGCGACATCATGCGCCACGCGTATAAGTACCGGTCCCCGGGCCAGGCAGGAACAGAGTCGATTCTCGAGAACGATTGTTCACTACGATTATCGCAGCCGAACACACGTAGCCTGTATAAGGTAATACGATCGGCAACTCTCGTACCCGGTCGTTGGCCATTAAAACCATCGACTTCCCGCTCCCGCGGACGCACACGGACTTACGTCGCTTCGTCGTAGCTTGTCTGCTCGGAACCTCCCCGTTGAGAGGCACGCCGAGAGACTTGCTCCGCTCGTTCGAGACACCCGCGTTCTAGTATACTTCGTCTAGTATAGTAACCGTAGCTTTAGTAACATATCCGTAGCCTTAGCCTAGTATAGCGAATAAGCCGTCTTGACTCGTGTAACTCGTTATCCGTCTGCGTCCACCACATTATATGTGTTAGAGTAAGATTCTTTACACGTCATACGTATTCCGCGACGATACGCTAGCCCTAACACGCGTACACTTCATCCGTAGCTCGCGACGTCTAGCCGGCGACACCCCGGGACCCGCGCCGCCAGCGCCCCCGGAGCCATCTGTACGCCCATAGCTCTAAGTCTTTTATTGAATAAATATCATTTCTACCAGATATCCGTTTACGACTTCTTTACCCTCCGCTAGCATTAAGTTCCGTATTAGGACCGTGCAACCACTCGGCGGCGCACCTAACCCGCCGACTCGGGTTACGCGCGTCACAAGATAATAGGCTCCTACATAAATTCCTGCTTGACAAGACCTCTTGTGACCACACCGGAGCATCATAGAGAACAATGGAGTTAAAGGTATGCGCATATAGGCGCCGGGTAGATTCCGAAGGCCCATTAATATTAGGCAGAATTTTGTTAATGTTATTAATGAAACCTGTTAGAGGATACTCTAACGGGAGTCCGGAAGGCGAGGAGAAGCGGGGTACGCA
>NW_017149219.1:0-278 GCF_001652005.2 Ceratina calcarata | reverse complement strand
GGGTGAATCAGGCTAAAAGCGTTGGCGATATAAGGAATAAGCGCCTGAAGTGCAAGCACAATCGAGCGTTGTAAACGATGCCAAAGGGAGATCTGCATTGGCGTGAGCTTACTGACATGATAAGGGGCATAGACAAAGTAAGCGGTTTTGTCGTGCGGCGCTTCGGGCTGATAAACAAGACACGAGCGTGCTGCGGGATTGTAGCGGTCGGCCAGATTAAGAAGTATCTAGTACATGTTGCACTGGCACCAGCAGCATCGAATCCACCAGCTATTCAA
>NW_017149218.1:0-278 GCF_001652005.2 Ceratina calcarata | reverse complement strand
GCCACTCTTTAGTAATCTCTCCTCGGTGTTACCACCGAAAAGAGCGGTTACCGATTGTACGTTGAGCCCCATTGAGCCCCATTCGGTATGCCAACGATAACACGGGGGCTGCCACTCTTTATAAGTATCTCCTCGGTGGTTATAAGAAAGCCGAGAAAGAATAATGCAAAAAGTGTAGTTATAACACTGACGCCAAGTACTAAGTATGTCCACCGTGGAGATTCTTATAAAGAGTGGCAGTGTTACGGATAGCATCACGTAATATTTATTTCAAGTAC
>NW_017149217.1:0-278 GCF_001652005.2 Ceratina calcarata | reverse complement strand
TAGAGAAAAAAATCAGACTTGGTAGAAATTGTGGGGAAAAATATGATGGTCGCTTTCTTAACTTAAAACTAAAGACCGAAGCGAATAACAAATCATTTGAATATGCATATTAAAAGAAAGCTTATCGCGTAAGCACCGAGATTCTAAATTATTTAGGTTTTCTATCCGAGAAGGGCTGGAGGGATAAATTATTTACTAAAATCGATAATCATGCCATCTTTTCCTCTCATATCAACGTGATTGACTTCAAACACATGTTTACCGACTCAACTCATTTG
>NW_017149216.1:0-278 GCF_001652005.2 Ceratina calcarata | reverse complement strand
TTTGGCGCCTACGTTCTGCAACCCAGTTTACGTGTAAGTCGGCACAGACTCATTTACCATTTGAGCGATATATTTTTAAAGAAATAATTTTGTGATAAAAGTTCTTCATGATGGCTCGTAAATGGTAATTTTATGTAGATTATGTATTTATGCATCTAAAGTTCACTTGTTAACGTTGAATAAACATTAAATTAAGCGTATACAGACTTCATGTAATTAATGACATTTTCTTTATTTGCTTTTTAAATTTAGAAACGTCATTAGCATGTTTCTATTTA
>NW_017149215.1:0-278 GCF_001652005.2 Ceratina calcarata | reverse complement strand
TCGGCTGCTTTTTGTTTCCAGTCCTGGTCTCTCGTGGTTGCGGGTTTTCTGTCTCTATTTCTTTCTTCGATTTCCTTCGGTTTTTCCTTGTTTCGCGCGCCGGATTCGTCTCGATCCGGAGCTCGGTATTTCTCCGATTCGTTCTTGTCCTCTCGTCTGTTCTGCTCGTTTGTTAGTGTTTGTTGTTATTGTTTATTGATTTTCGTTTTCTTTGTCTTTTATAGTTTCGCGTTTCGGGTTCGTTTCGTTTTCAGTGGTCGGTGTTTCTTCGATTCGCT
>NW_017149213.1:0-278 GCF_001652005.2 Ceratina calcarata | reverse complement strand
TAGAGAAAAAAATCAGACTTGGTAGAAATTGTGGGGAAAAATATGATGGTCGCTTCCTTAACTTAAAACTAAAGACCGAAGCGAATAACAAATCCTTTGAATATGCATATTAAAAGAAAGCTTATCGCGTAAGCACCGAGATTCTAAATTACTTAGGTTTTCTATCCGAGAAGGGCTGGAGGAATAATTTATTTATTAAAATCGATAATCATGCCATCTTTTTCTCTCATATCAACGTGATTGACTTCAAACACATGTTTACCGACTCAACTCATTTG
>NW_017149212.1:0-278 GCF_001652005.2 Ceratina calcarata | reverse complement strand
TATATAAGTTTCTCTCCACGACGGTTTTCGGCCTGTTAGTGGCTGCTTGTCCGTTTCGCGGTTACATGCTAGTAAACGTTAAAAAATTTTATGTTGTGAACAAAAACAGCGTTAATTTCTTCTGTTTATTTACTAGTGGTTAAACTAACGTTAGTCCGGCGGTCGCGTCAATCGATCTATTGTTGGATTTGTCGTGATATTGCTTCCGGTTCGAAAATTTGTGAACAGTGTTATAGCCCTGTGAAAGGGCTAGATTCCTTGATATTTGTCGCTTTTTG
>NW_017149211.1:0-278 GCF_001652005.2 Ceratina calcarata | reverse complement strand
GACATTAGATGTGTAAAGAGTTTTATGTAAACATTAATCCGTCACTATATTATATCACGTAACACGTAATTATCTAAAGTCCAACATTTACAATGTTCAAAATACGAATAGCTAGAAATATTGAGACTAGATTATTTTATTATTCACACATGTACTATTGCATAATGAGAGTATAATTCTTGCACATGTCTATGCCAAGTAGGTCGGGAATCGTTTTGAATAACTGTGTACGTGTATTATATACACTGACATCCCCTTCAAATTACATTATATACAAA
>NW_017149210.1:0-278 GCF_001652005.2 Ceratina calcarata | reverse complement strand
CGATAAACTAGTTTTTATCATACTAATTAATTACCGGTACAATTATTTATTTCGTTTTATAAAATAAAGAGGAACGTGCGCAATTATTACTGCACGAGATTATATATTATACAGGGTGTTTACGAAATTATGGTACGAGGGGATGATTCCTCACATAAAATCTAGTCGAAGGAATATAGTTTTTCATACACATTTTTGTTTAAATTGAAAATTGAGTTTGAAATCATCCCCTCGTATCATGATTTCGCAAACACCCTCTATAGTACTTTGTTTTATTT
>NW_017149209.1:3197-4768 GCF_001652005.2 Ceratina calcarata | reverse complement strand
ATTATATTGAATGTTTAAAGTAGACAGTGGAATAATTACATTTTAAAATATTGAGAAAATTATAATTAATCAACTACTCGATCGTTTTACTTCAAGTTTTATCTAATTTTCTAAAACTCATTAAACTTTTATATGAACAGAATATAATTCTACGTTCAACTGCGTAATCTTACTACTCTTTCTTTAGTATTCCATTGAAATTCAGTTAAAAAAAACACACGAATACACAGTCAACATTTGTATAATTATTATTGTATATGTAATCATGTAGATACACAGTCTGTATACACATAATCGAATCATTTCACACGATTTTCGTGTAATCGTTCTTAAAATACGATCGCACACACCGACGACAAACAGGGTGAAAAACGAAAACAGAGAGACAGAGAGAGAGAGAGAAAGGTTATTTACGACGTAGCCTCTCTGAAAATGTCCCGTCTCGAACGATAAAAAACAGATGGGACAATTTCTAATACTACGCGTCGATTCGTTCTATCTTCTCAAGTACAACCGATAGAGAACCTCTTTCTTTTCCGCGAGACAAAGAGAAAACGTGCGTCGTTTACGACGGCTTAACAACCATTTTCGCCCCCTTTGAAACGAGCACGACAAATGGATGGGATAAAATTTTAACCATTCTTTCACGTTTTTCTCCACACAAATTCATAACATTTCCCCGTTTCCTATTCAAACAGGTACAATACAGGCACAGTAATAGAAAGAAACAGAAGACGAGATAGTACGCACATTGTTCAGAATCACGGCTTAGAATCGCGAACGATAAAGAACAGTACGCACGTCGTTTACGACGGCTTAACTTTATTCCTTTACAACGAACGTAATAAAAAGAAGAGAAACTTTTTTATGATTCTTTATGTTTTACAGATAAATCGACAGGCATATTTTCTTTGTTTCCATTGCGAACAGGTATACGAGAACACATACAGAAAGAGCGACGCGTAAAAAATGGACAAGAATTTCGATAGATACACACACACGTATCCACACGTGCGTACGACGAACGATCTCTTTTTCTCTGTGTACGAAGAAAGAGAAAGGAAAAGATTGAATGAAAAGATGAATTTTACAATCTCTTCAATGAATTTTAAAAACATTTCTTTTCACAGAAATATACTTTTAATATTTCAACTGTACACGTTGATTCTCTCGGACAAGTGTATATTATTGCAACTCGATCGTAGATAGTGTAATTATTAACGTTAACTATAGATTCTTTGTAAAATATTTAACAACGACTGTAATCGAAAGGGAGTAAAACATTTCTTCACTTTTTCTTCTTCTTTAATCAGTATCTTCGACTCGTGAACAAACATTCGCACATCGTAGCATTTCATCTGCGTGCGTATACTATACGTTTCTATACGTTAAAAGTGTAGTCGAAAAAAATGCTATGACAATTGTTAGGTGAATACCTAACCGGGTCCGGATAGGAGCGGGAAACGGGTTTACGCAATTAATTGGCGAATAAAATTTACAAAATAAATTTTCAATAAAGTCAAATTTATTGGACCGGCCAACGGGCCGATCCCTCAATTCAATACAAATAG
>NW_017149209.1:0-1612 GCF_001652005.2 Ceratina calcarata | reverse complement strand
ATTTACTTCGTTCAACGACAATCGGCCCTTTTCAGGGCCAACAAAACATACAACGAGGAACAACTTTCGTTATTGAACAATAATGGGAACAATTGGAACAAATGTAAAGTGAAAAGTGACAGTTCAGTTCAGAGTAAAATTATAATTTTTATTTAGTGAAATTTTAAAAGAACGTGGTGCGCGATTGTGGACTAAAAAGTGAAAAGTGACAGTAAAATTATAACTTCAGTGAAATTTTGTGAGTGAGACAGTGATCGTGCGAGGAACGAGGCGCGTTAAGTGCATTGACCTGCTCAGCTGTTGCCGACCAATTGTTTGTTCGAGTGCCGAAGATTGACCCATTGACCCATTAACGTTCTCCTAGGAGCAGGTGCAGGTTCTCTTGCTTTCAAGTATATTTTTGCAGCCCGATCGTTGATCGTGTAATTATTAACGTTAACGATTCTTTAACAAAATGTTTGAGAATAGCTGTAATAGAAAGAGAATAAAAATTCTTTCAATTCCAAACTGTTTTATTGACAATTGATAGGTTTGAAAATTTTCTCTCTTCCTTTTTTTTAATCAACATCTCTAACTCGTGAACGAACGTTCGCATACCGCAGCATTTTATCTGCGTGCGTGTGTACGTGTGTATGTTTCTACACATTAAAAGTGTAGTCGAGAAAATGCTATGACAATAGTTTTCCTACGTTAAAAAAAAATTTTTGTTCGCACAAGAATTTTTCAGCCAGCATTGCCGACACATACAATTTGTAAACTGTTCTCTCGCGAACGAATCGCTAGAAATTCAGATACTACCAAAAAATTATTCTTTTTACGTAGAAAAATTTAATAATCTTGTCGCAGCCGTTTTCTATACGTTTAACAGAAAACGTAAACGATCGACAAAAATTCCAGAGATTTTGACAAACGTTTCGGCGCAATAATATAAATGACGTAAAAAACGAAAAAAAAGAGAAGACGAGAGAAAAAACGAAATAAATACTATCTATAGCGAGAAAAGAACGAGAAAAGAAACCGCGTTCGCTGAAATATGTTTTTCGTCTGTATCGTTTGTGATACGTGTGTATCGAACGAAGAACGATTGTTTATATCCGTAGAGAGAGAAAAAGAGAGAAAAACGTTTCTTTTACGAAACGATCGATGGTCATTGGAATGTAAACACGCGAGGGCATAGAAAGAGAAACAGTGTGGTTGGGTGTATAGAAAGAGAAAGAGAATGTGCGCGGGTATAGAGAAAGAAAGAGATTGTACGCGAGACAGAAACAGAATGTGAGGCGATGAATCAACAACGAGCATGATCGACAAAACCAATCGGCGGACGAAACGTATAAGACCGACCAACCAATAAGCGAAAGTAGCAAGCACGCAGCGCCGTTCCGTACGTTTTGCAGACGACCGATGCGCAAGTGGAATCATTCGCAGCGAAAATGTCGTGCAAGTCAGACGTGTAAGTATAAGCAAGAACATTCTTCTAAATTGACCTTACCGTTTGAATTTCTACATTGATCTTTATTTTTTTCTCATTTTACTTTTCATTTTTACAGAAAGAAACTGCAGCAGCAGCTGCTTCAACAGCAGCTTCAGCAGCAGCAGCTGCTTCAACAGCAGC
>NW_017149208.1:0-278 GCF_001652005.2 Ceratina calcarata | reverse complement strand
ATCAACTTCGTCATTGATTTTCATTTTGGACATTTGTACTGGATAGAAGAAACAAGAAAATTGTTATTTTGTACATATGTGCACGAACATTCATATACAGTAGCCAGTTGTTGGCTGATCGGTGGTTGAAGTTGAGGAATCGGTAATTGAACCTGTAGTGGGTTTAAAATTACTCCGTCAGGAACTGCAGAGTATCACAAGCGTAAATGAGGGTGGAAATTCGCCGACATCGCGAAATCTGAAGTTCTTAGTTTCTGCCACAGATCCGCTCGGATATG
>NW_017149207.1:0-278 GCF_001652005.2 Ceratina calcarata | reverse complement strand
CTCCTGCAATAAGAAATATTAAATTTAATCTTATTGTATTATAATTCTAATTTTGAGAAAGAAGAAGGGATTAATTTTTATTGCTCGCACACCAGGCATCAATAACACCATATTATTTATGCGTGCTACATCACGCGTACACGAAGCTATTTATAGTCGAATCGTGTATGTAGTATGTAGCACATGCCACGCACCGTTGCTGGGAGCGTAAACAAATATCTGTGCAATTGTTTATTAGAGATATATATGTGTTTAACGATAATATGTATTTTATATAT
>NW_017149206.1:0-278 GCF_001652005.2 Ceratina calcarata | reverse complement strand
GCGTAACGGGTTTCTGCCTGAGCGACATATTCAAACCGGCATCGGTGATGCTAGCGTCACAGTGCCTAAGGTCAAGGACCTAAATGGTAACGGCATACGTTTCAACAGCGTCTTGCTATTTCCCTACCTGAAGCGAGCTAAATCTGTTGAAGAGTTTCTGCCGCGGCTGTACCTTCGCCGGATTTCTACCGAGGATTTTCACGAAGCTCTGGCGGGTTCACTCAGCGGGGCGCTTCCGGGCCCTCAGCCAGCACCCTGGTCGCCTGAAGGCCTAATGG
>NW_017149205.1:0-278 GCF_001652005.2 Ceratina calcarata | reverse complement strand
AAACAAAAAATCAGTAACTTTATTTGGCGCGAAGAATGGAACGTAACTGATAATGAAATAAATATTGCGGTAAACAAAATGATGGTGAAAAAATCTGTCCCAGGTCTGTCTGGTGTCCCAGCCATCATTGTAGCTCACTTTATATCCAAAAACCCGGCATATATCCGTTCGCTATTTAATGACTGTTTCCAAAAATCTATCTTTCCGACAACCTGGAAAAGAGCAAAATTAGTCCTACTAAGCAAACCGGGAAAACCCTTGGATGATCCTGCGTCATT
>NW_017149204.1:0-278 GCF_001652005.2 Ceratina calcarata | reverse complement strand
GCCGACCACTCGTCTGGAGTACGCGACTTAAAACTAAGGAGGGGTTTGTTAAATGACTAAACAGGTTACGAACATAATTAGATTTATTTAGACGTGGACATCGACGGCGCAGATCGGCGCCGAGCTCCCTTCCGTTAGGCCTCTACAATAAAACAAACGGTCTTCTACCCGAATATATGTGTACGGTGGCGCGAACGAATATTATAACTACGCGAACTATACTATAACTACACGAACTACAGCTACGCGAAGGAGAAGGTGGGGTCACGCTTGCGACT
>NW_017149203.1:0-278 GCF_001652005.2 Ceratina calcarata | reverse complement strand
TGTTAGGGATAGGTGGCCCTAACGGGTTCGGCCGGGAGAACGGGTGTTGATTTAAGTCAATATAATCAGCGATTAATCGAAAAATGAAACCTGGTTTATTCAATAACGATTTTGGTCTTCCCTGGAGGACTTCGTTGGCTCCGCGATCGCCGGGAATTTCACGCGTCCGGTCAGTGGCGCCCAAAGTCCTCCGTATGGTGCGAGTCTAGCGGCGTTGTCGGCCTTCTCGCCCCTGCCGTCTGCTGTTGTTGCGATCGCTGGAAAGACACAAGTGAATA
>NW_017149202.1:0-278 GCF_001652005.2 Ceratina calcarata | reverse complement strand
CTATAATATATACAAGTATTTGAAGCTTAATATCGTTTCATAATTTATCCTTGGCAATAAACTATTTACTTTAGGTCGTCTTCTGCGCCCGAGAAACATGTGGAAAAATTACAAAAAGAAGGAATACCAACGAGTCCCAGTGCTCTGACTATGGTTGCATCGCAAAGTTCTATTCGGAACTTGGCTAGAAACTCACCTGTTCCTGAATTGTTTCTTCAAAAATATGAAGAATTAAAAGCAAAAAAGTTAGTGCTACAATGAACATACAGATTTAATAT
>NW_017149201.1:0-278 GCF_001652005.2 Ceratina calcarata | reverse complement strand
GGCAAACGTCGGGAGCAGAAAACCTCGAAATTAGCGAACCTCGGAAGCGAAAAACTTCGAGATCAGCGAGCCTTGGGAGCGGAAAACCTCGAGATCTTAACGATCTTCTCGTAGGCGTTTTTTCATTTACCTTAGTAGGACTTCTATTATGCGAGATACGTAGCTACACTTATAGCATTTCCCCAGAGCATCTCTTCATCTTGATTTATTATTGTCCTTCCTAGTTCAATTAATGTTCAGTTCAGTCCTTCGGCTTTACCATTTAATTGAAGCATGTA
>NW_017149200.1:0-278 GCF_001652005.2 Ceratina calcarata | reverse complement strand
GCCAACTTAGGACACGGATACGGTAGGCCGTGTCTATTTGTATATATGGTCGAAGTGTTAAACGATGGAAAATAAGACAGAAAAAGCTACAGAGTCTAAAGAAGTGAACGCCAGCGATTTTCGCAGCGTAAGTGTTCGTTCGCGGAAGTAACAATTTGACCGCGACCGAAGGATTTTTTCGTTTCAAGTGGTTCGGGTCGTAGACCACCGGGAATAGCCCTATACCCAGGGTTGAGATATTTTTACCCACGACGCTCGCTTCCCCTGTTTTTCGCCCG
>NW_017149199.1:0-278 GCF_001652005.2 Ceratina calcarata | reverse complement strand
GAGCGGGTATGACTTCCCGGGCGCGACGGCAGGCTCTACTAAACTGAAGGACGGTCGTATTCTGTCCATCAAACACGGGAATGGTTTTTACTGCTTCCTTTAACGTATAATTTACTGACTCGACGTTTGGACTGGCTAGAGATGCTAATGGTTCTGTTGATGCAGTGTTTGATCGCGTAGGGGCTTGTGCTCCGTTCCCCATTTCTCGGCGCATTTGTTCTACTTCATTTTGTAAACGGCTTCGCTCCTGTCGAGCGGTTTCTAATTCGCGTCGTTCA
>NW_017149198.1:2988-3968 GCF_001652005.2 Ceratina calcarata | reverse complement strand
AAGTTAGAAGGTCGTTCAGACGATTCTCTGGTATAGAAAATATTCCTTCGTTTCGAAAAATCGATACACGTGTAAACTTCCTGTCGGATTATAACTCATCGTCGAGCAAGGCTGCTCATTGGAATAAAGGATAAACGACGTCATCCGCAAAACGACGAATAGCTAATTTTATGGAACCACTGAGAGAAAGTTGTCTGAGCACATACTTGATTTTCGGCGAGTATATAGTCAATGGGAAATAGTCCATAAGCGCGACGTAAACGAACTTCTCTGCCCTTTCGATGCAATAAAGGATCCCATCTACGTCGTTAGTTCTGCCCTTTGGCGAAAATGGCGGAGGCGAACTCTGAAATGCATATTGAGAATCGCCCATTTTTTTTTTTCTTCCGAACATATTCTAATGAAACAGAGAAGCCGGTTTCGCGAGAATCTCGTATATACGTACTGCGACGAATGTTTTGTATTTATTGTCCATGAACGCGAAGTTCATCGGATTCGTGGAGTTGATTTTTGTCTGGAACGAGTCTGGCCAGGTTTCCGGTATTTTCCCATTCTCGCCCACCATCCAATAAGCCTGCGTCCAATAAACATTATAAGAATTTTCTATGGCTAAGTTTTTGACCACGTGGCGAGGATGGTACGACCGACTTACGTCGAAGATTTTAGCATAATCGTTCGCGAGACAACTGCAATTCAAGCCGACTAATCCGAACTCTTTGACCTGCGAGAGCGCCCGCCAATCCATGTTCGCCGAACCGACGTAGAAATGCTTCCTGTCGACCAGCCATAATTTCGTGTGGAGGACCCCACCCCCAAGCAGTCCAACGAAATTTAAGCTCACGACCTGATTCGAATTCGAACGACGAACAGTCCATTAATAAAAATCATAATTAGCACGACGTAATGGTAAATTTAGACAACGAGTTCTGGTTTGGTTAACACTAGATTGCCCAAGGAAGTCATTTTGACTGGTTTTGGGC
>NW_017149198.1:0-738 GCF_001652005.2 Ceratina calcarata | reverse complement strand
TTTTTTTTATTAAATGTTTCTTTTAAAATGAATTTTATTCAAGTATACAAGGTGTTCAAAAAGAACCATTCAATATGTATATGGTATACAAGATATACTGTACTGAGTAAAAAAGCTTTAGTAAACACAGGTCGAAAGGTCAACCGTTTCTGAGATACAAACATTCTTGTTTGTTATTAACATAATTGACTTACTACAGAATTTTCGATGTTTACAGAAGATTTTCCACGTGTCCATTTCTACACACGCTTGGCATTTTCTTTTTACAGAGTCGCGAACTCTCTCGAAAATTCCGCATTTCTGTCGAATTGTTTGACAAGCATGATGGATTCGGTTACGTAATCCTAAGTCGTTTATCGACGAGGAATACACTAAGATTTTTAAATATCCCCATAAAAAGAAGTCCAAAGGGTTTAAATTGGGGGAACATAAAATGCATATCCGCCATTTCTTCATTCGCTGCCATTTTCACGTTTTACTTTGTAATTGTGTAATATTTATAATCGTCCATCCATAACTGACTGATTATCAATGAAATCAACTGTCGGCACTTGAATAAGAACATTCAGAACGCAGTTTATAAATACTAAAGCAAACATCACATGCGATGGAGGCAAGTGAGTCAATCATGATATTAGCAAACAAAAATGTTCATATCTCAGAAACGGTTGACCTTTCGACTTATGTTTACTAAAGCTTTTTTAATCAGTATAGTATATTCTACGTACTATACAGGGT
>NW_017149197.1:0-598 GCF_001652005.2 Ceratina calcarata | reverse complement strand
TTAAAGAATGATATAACAGAACACATTTAAGAGTCGTTGTCATTAAAAAAAAAAAGACAGGAAGTTATGGTAAATTGTAATATTTAACAATTCTGACGATGTTGATATCAATATTTTTATTGTTGCCTTGTTGTAATAAAGATTTAAGCCCATTTGATTATTTTAACAAGTTGGTTCGTCGAACGCCCGTGTATCTATATATTGATAAGAGGTAGGTGAAAATTCTCGGCAAACTTCTCTCTCTCTCTCTCTCTCTCTCTCCCTTTCACAGTCCACGGAAACTTTCTAACGAAGTTGCAGCTTTCGAAGAAACGACGCGACGCGTCCTTCGAAAATCGCGGAACTTCGTTCGGAAAGTTTCCGATCAATGGGATCGCAGGTGTTCGCGTCTTATTGTTGTTCGCAGACTCTTCAGAGATTGTTTGGTAGCCATGAACGAGCCGCCGCGAGCAAACCTCAAATTAAGTTGCGGAGGCTGCACTCGTTCTAAGTACAGTGCAAAACATGTCTGTTGGAGAATGTGTGAAGTCTTTACACGTGTAAATTGTGAATTAAAATTATTATTAAAATGTTCTTTAAAATTATCAGAATTTATTAC
>NW_017149196.1:76912-101748 GCF_001652005.2 Ceratina calcarata | reverse complement strand
CATATAAAGTTCATTAGCGTAATGATGTCAATTTTTAATGTACCTAGCAATAATAATTTTATTTCTTATCTATAATGAATGAAATGAACATAAATAAGATTTTTGTCGTTTCTGAATTGTGGGATGACAGATGATGATTGTGAGTGTTTACAATCATAGTGTCTGACTGAATTTCAAGATAGAACGTAAGGAAGAAACTGAGTCAGATAGGAGATTTCAATGCCGCTATGCTACGAATCGAAAGTCGATGCAAAGGGTGGTCCACGCCAAAGCAACCCCTTGAATCATACATTTCTTCTGTAATGTATTTGACGAATAAAAGAATATCTAAAGGCTTCATCATACGTGTTTACAAGTACATACGAAATAATTATAACCATTAATAAACAGAAACTCATTGCAATTTATATTATAATAAATAACAATAAAGTTCAGCATTCTAACAATCGTGTTACTTCTTGAAGGATTAATTTCAAAGTCTGAGTCGAAGTTTAAATTATATTTTTTTTACTTCTCATATAAAACTTTTATATGTAGAGATGACAAAATTCTTACATTGTATATTTGCTCGGTATCTAGATATTTCAGGTAACTGTAACTTTAATATTAATAATATTTTCATTAACGTGGACGTGAACAGAATCAGATTTACACATTGAAGGAGAAATGTAACACTGTGACAGAAATACGACATGCAGTCCGGCAACAGCTCGACCAGTGGAACTTATTAGACTTCGTGCTCTCAGCCGGAGCTTCCGTACTCCAGAGGTCCCAGGGCTTATTTAAGCCGGCTTCCTAAGTGCGCATACTAAATATGATAATATTGCAACGGCAAAAAACGTCAGCGGTATTTAGCCCCCTAATTAGGGGATCGTGACTCGTTTGCGAACGTTTCATTTCGTTGGTTTTCGCCTTTTTCCCTGCGCCGCCTTTTCTGACTTCCGCGCACCGGCGACTGGCCGGATTCTTATTGCGCTTTTGTTTCCGTTCCTTCTGACAATAAGTTGAGTAATAAATGGACGACGTGACACCGGGAACTTGCGAAATTACGGACAGTTTGCTTCGTTTCGCGGCATCGCGAACTCGCCCGCGCTTCTACTAGCAAAGTAATTAAATGCCTGGCTGGTATTCCGAAAACGCGTCTGAAATTTTGATGACAGGTAGTATAATCTTTGCCGAGTTCACTTGCTATACTTGGTATGTAATGAAAAGCGTTGCGACCATATACGTTCTAATATTGAAATTGCAGAATTATGCAGATTATCGATCTCATAAAAAAGATATGTCCTTTCTTCAAATGGATAAGTTTTTATGTGAATTAAATTAATCTTTATTTATAAGTGACAATGCGTCTAAAATAATGAAATCAAGCATACTATTTTAATATTTATATCAAATTATGTCATTTATGACTGGTTTGAGGACTCTTTTATAATTGAATACCCACCGCTAATTTTTGACTCTATCGAAGATCGATTTTTTCTGGAATCTGAATTAACGTTAACAATGTTATCCAGACGGAGGATATCAACGAAACTGATCCGAGGCCCTACTTCCGGCCTCCGTTCTAATCTCTGTAGCGATTAATATCAAGAAAACCGCATACAACGGGCACTGTATCGCTGTAAGTCCAAATAGTAGACAAAAAATCGGTACCATCCGCAATGCTGACCATCCCTGAGCAGTGAGCAGGGCTTGGTTCCAAAGTTGCTGCGCATGTATCCTTAATTCCTTAACGAATCCACGGGAGCCACTCGATGACTGGTCGATGCCGCCGGTGTAGGAGGATGACGTCCGAGGGTGGAGGGAGGAATTCGCTCCGTTATAGCTGCTATGAGAAAATAGCAAAAGCGCCTCGCGGGGCGGCCGGACCGGCGCGATGGACTTTGTGGGTGGAACCAGTTCGAAACCCAGGATGCCTCGGTAGGTTCGCACGCCCAACCCCCCCGGCCTTCCTCACGGGGTGGAACTAGCTGCCACCCTCCGCGGAGTAGAGTACGGTACCGAGAGTGCCTCCTCCACACCATCGGTGTCCTCCGTTTCCCTTCAATCCTCGCGGAGACAGGATTCGTTCCGAGACGCTGGTCCGCCGTTTTGTACAACTCGCCAAATCCACTTGCTCGATAGCCAGACCACGCTTTTTTTCTTGACGTCCTGGAGGGGTGCTCCATTACTCTGAACTGCTAAGTAGTTATATTAAGAGTTCTCCAGCGAAGTGTACAATGCAAAACGCATGCGCCATGATAGATATATCGTTATCTTTTCTTCACTCTTCATACTCCTTGTTCGGCACTCTAAAGACTGAATGTCTTACATACATTTATCTCATATCGTCGTCGTGTGACCGATTAAGAAGGAAAATAATGTATTGTTCTCCGACTACACACGGAATAAGGTCATGCTTCGAATTAAACTATTAATCTAGAGGCGTACACTTTGTATAAGGTAAAACAACAAAACCTGCCCCGAGTACTTGAGAAATAATGGGGAGTGGAATTACATAATGCAAGGGTTGCAAGAGGGTGGTGATACACGTTCGCATTGGCCGCTTTCCGAAACGGCATACCGCAAAGTAAGCGCATAAACGCGGCGATGTGCATGATCCGAATTACATGAATGCGATCTTCGTTGTCATATACGATCGCGCAAGTGCGTTTTTACGCGGATGAAAGTCGAGTCGGAGGAACGACGGAGAACACATCGACGAACCGTACCCTTACTTCCAACGTAGCCGCGTCTCTCTCTCCCACGACCCATTCCACTCGCTCACCTACAACGCGAAGAGCTCCAAGGTGGTGTATAAACAGAGACGGCTGGGACAAAGGGAAGAAAAGATAGAGATAGGCAATAAGGGGATGAGCGGAATAAGGGGTGGTGGAAGCCGCCCCGAGTCGACACAGCCGTAATGATTTTGTTTTAAGGGCGTGTTTAATTATGAATCCGCATCCGGTTGAGGCTCCACCCCCCTTTGCACAGTATCACCGGCTCTGCAAGAGGACTACGAGGGGGTGGGAGGGCCAGGTAAAAAGAGAGAAGAAACGAGAGAGCGAGAGAGATACGGGGAATGGTAGGAGAGCTGCTTTCGTGGCAGCTAGGTGGCCCTCTCTCGGCCTTAATTGCAGCATATATTATCCATGCGGTATTTCTAATTACTTATTTTTGCTCGACCGGCCACTCGCTCGGATGACTCTAATATCTTTGGCAGCCAGGCTGCACACATTTAATTGGTGCGTAACGAGCCGGCAGCACGGCTCTCTTTCGCTCCGTGCCTATGTGGAGTACAATGCTTCATGTGGCTTTGGAAATTTGATTTGAAAACTGAAGGAACGACGATGATCTACCGCGAAACCGTGCCGTTTTATATGCTATATCAGTTCTACCTTGTCTACAAAAGGTAGAAAAAAAAACAGTTTTAAGATCGAACCATGATGTTTCGTGGATCTTGCTAGGGATTAGGAAACAAAATCACACAATTACACAAGAATTACTTTACGTACATACATATACATATTTCATTTTATGCGGCAAACGTATCGTGATCATTATGTTATCTAAAAACTTCAAAATTCACCTTAAAATTGTATGGAAGTATTTTTCGTAATTTGCGAGCTTCAGCTTCATTTCCTCGGCTTTCAGAAAAATGATATTACGTGTTTTGTAAAGAGATCAAAGAAAGTCGTAAACAAAATTATTCATGTGGACTGTAACAACACTATAATATTCATGAAACTCTGTGCTCATCATCTAGTTATAAAACAGAAAAGAATTTAAATAAAGTCCAATCCTTATATTTGTTGCAGATTTTGAAACAAATGTATCGAATTGAACAAAAATAAGTTAATTAGACGACAAATTAAATTCGTGTTAAGCAATTGCGCCATATTCTCCATTACGCTGACAATCAGCAAAATGAATAATCTCCGGTTATCCCCGCGTTTCGCGGCTCGATTACTGACTTGTGCAGCGTAAGACACGTCCTATTATGCTCCCGGCGCGCGACAACGGGAACCAAGGCCAGACTGATGTTTGCTTTCGTGGTTGCCTCCACAGGAAGATTCTCTCGCGTCGAAAATCACGAGCTCCTCTCTCCTTTCGAGCCGAAGCAGCCAGTGAATACGGTTGCCGCACACCGGCACGGCGGTACTTCCAGCTGGCTTCATCCTCTCCTTCTCTACGCGGCGCACGGGGCACGCAAGAAGGACACCGGCTCGTTGATCTCTCCGACGCCAGAGAAGACGAAGAAACGCGAGAAGCCACGCGCGGCGGCGGCGGCGTCGCGACGCCTCGCCTCGAGTCGCGCGATGATCTCACTCGCGGCCGGTGAATGAAATGCCCCGTTGTGAAACGCGCGGAGCCAACATTTGCGGCTTTTGCTTTTGAGGAGGTTAACCGACTGCTCGCTCGGATTAATTTTAACCATGGCGGCCGTTCGTAACAGCCGCCAGAGCAATAAACCTTTCGCGCATCGCTCAACCCCGTCTATGGGCCTCCGCAACCGTGGCCACCGTCTCATGTTCGCGCTTCTTTTTCTGGATCCACCTCGTTCTCTTCAGGATCCACCGTTGTCTCGTTCCGTGGGGAAGCGTTCCTTGGAAACGGCGGTCGTTTTCACGCCGCCGTGCCGTGCTTTCAGTCCCGCGCTCGGCAGAGCTTGCGCTAATTTGTCCCGCGGATTTAACCTCTTTCCCTCGACGAGGGTGACTGCAGTTACCCATCATTGAGCGCTCCCTGCTCCGAGAGAGTGTTATTGTTCATTAAAATCGTTTCGTCTAGCGATATGTCTTGATTATTTTATTTTTTTTATAGATTAGAAGAATATTTGTCAGCTATTTTCTTATTTGAATTGTCTTACATTGATTATCCGATGAATTGTAGTTGTAAAGAAATTAAACGATGCTTCGAAAACCGGAGAGACTGATAAATAAATTAGTACGTTACATTCCCTGAGTAAACGAGTTAATTCGCTTTTCCGGTTAAATAGATTAAATTCCGAATTCGTCTGAATCGCGTTTCTGCAAATCTGATTAATTGTATTGCGGTGTACGTAGGTACAAAGTATTCAAACTTATTTTTCCCATCAGCCACGTAGATTTTACGGGTCTTTCATTGTTCACTTTTACTCCGATGCAATCAGCCCTGCTGTTCCCGGTAATTCTTGAAAGTAAAGCATTGTAACGTGGCCACATACCTATTCGAGGTTTTCGAGCTGCAGCAACCGTGGGAGGGTGCCGCGTTCATTCCGTGCCGTCCCGCACGGACTGGTCATCCTACCGCAGGACGACACAATTAAAATAGCTATGCTTACCAGAGCCACGCTTAAGGGGCGGAGAAGGAGTGAAGAGTGAGAGAGACGGGGGAATAAGAGAAAGTAGAGTTCCAGCGGAGGAAGAAAGAGGAAGGAGGGTAGCACCCCGGGGGTACCCGTGAGAGGGTGCTGGTAAGTTCTTTCCGCTCGGCTGCAAGCAGAAAGGGAATTATTTTAATTGCGGACAGCCTCGGTCGACCAACCCTCATCCCCTCGCCTGGTTATCGCTCTTTCTTCGGCCCGTGTGTATGACTCGTCGCGATCTCCCTCTGTCTCTTTTCCGTCTTCTCTTTGCTCGTTCCACAGAGCAAATTCCACCCCCGTGCGCTAAAGTTCTCCCAACCGCGCGCATTTACGTACAGGCTTAAGCCCACACACGCCTGTCTAGGTGGCAGGATCCGCCAGCACGAGCGTGTCGCGTGAAAACACGACCACCCTTCCTCTGTTCTCAAATTAGACTTGTGCAAACGGGTCGAATTTGTTTCTCATCAGTGACCCGTTCTGAATTAACCTTTGATCGAACGGACGAAGTATCAAATCTACGAGTATTCAGTCTTGGCATGCTGTTGTTAAGACAATACACGATAAGGCAGGATGGAAAGTTGTAGACCAGATAATTTATACTCGTATAGTGCCCCGAATACTCTTAAATTCGTAGCAAGCCCTCCCTTTACGACGTCGGACTAGGTCTAGCAATTCACCGGAGAACATGGTCAGGCTATGGCACCCGCTTCAGTCGCAAATAACGTAGCTTTTATGTTTCGTGTCACACCCCTCTACCGCGTTTTCATTCCCTTGGAAGCAATGTCTAGCAGAAGCTAACGAAAGTATCACCCTGATGACCCCGCTGACTGAACGGTTGCGCCGCAGACGATTAATGTCAGATGGGATAAGCGGCCTCCATGGTACCTTAGCAGTATAGTCACCATTTGAAATCGATTCAGTGTTACATCAAATATTCAGTTTCAAGTTTACTTGTCCAAAATGGAAAATAGAAAATGCATTTTATTCACATTATTTTTTATTCATCCACGAGCTACATCATGATGTATGAAACACGTTGGTAAAAACATTGTCCGCAGTTCCAAAGAAACCGTTGCGAAGAGGTGTGAGAAAGCTACTTACCGAGAAAATTGAATATATTCTCGGCTATCAAGTCCCGCGCAGAGCGCTCGAACAAGATTTCACGGTAAAGCGAGCGGTTAACGGGAAGAGAATAAGATGAAAAACGAGCAAGTGAACGAGGGTTGAACCGTCGCTGGCCGAGAGTGCACCGGTGAAAGAATCTAAACGGAAGTACGCGGGCGTAGGGAGCATGCAGGCTCTGGTACGGGTTGCAGTTTTCAAGCGTCCGCTTCCGGCCAGGGCTGAAAAGGACGCGGTCGGCTTCATTGTTAAACGGCGAAGCCGACGTCGTCGCTAGTTACCGTCGGCTAGCGGCGCAGCCGGCGATGACGCAATTACCCACCGCGGGAAAATAATTAATAACAATTAATCTCTCGTGTATGGCAGCGGCTGCTGGTTCTGCTGATGGTAGTAGACGATGCCCGGTGATGGTGGTGCTGCTGGGTGCCGGTTGCTAGTGGTGGTACGAACGCGGAGGAGGCGCTATACTGCCCGCCCAGTAATTATGCTCGGATTATAAAGGTCGAGAGCCACCACGAGTACTGAAGGGCTGTTCACTCGAACTGTTCACTTGGCATTTACACTTGCGGAACACCCTGAATCGCTCGAGGCCCCTTCCGCATTTCGTCCTCCCCCTTTTTACCGACCTCCATCCCTCCGTCATGCTCTCCTATACTTGTTTCCTATACCGCCAGCGCCGGGACTGTTAGCTGTTAGCCCACCTTTTACACCGCGGAAACAATGAGGCTGCCCCTTTTCTATTCTCGGTTCTTTCCCCATCGAGGGCTTTCCGGTAGCGAACTTTTTGAAAATCGACTGCCCCCGCTTCGTGTCATCCCCTCTTTCCTCTGCGGCAATTCGAGTATCACAATTGCATCTTCGTTCAATGTATTACTTTTCTTATTCTAACGTTAAACTTGAAAATTGATCTATAACATTCTCTTTAATAAATACCGGTTATATTCGTTTTTCTTCTGTCATATTTCCACGTTTAAAGCAGACAGTGATAAAAACGACAAGGTAAACTAGCAACATCGCGTACGGTGGAAACAACAGGAGCTTACATGGAGCTAATAGTATTAACGCGCGAAGTTGCGAATGTATAACGTATCGAGTTGATCGTAAACAACATCAACATTCGTGGTTACGTTAATTCCTGGTAAATATGCAGCTTTCCTGTCTCATTCTACCTCTCCCTTCATCATTCTCTCTCTCTTTCTCTGTCTCTCTCTGGTGTTTCTCTGTCTCTAGCGCTCGCTCTAGGTATTGTAACCTCTGTATAGCCCGAACATACGTTGAATCCGGAGCCCTGGACATTTGCGGCTCGTAATGATTATTATACCCGTGTAACTCATGTCCAACGCCTTCATCCTCATTCGCATTCTCGGATATTGCCGCGTGCACCCTATACAAGCATAGATATAAACGTTAGTTTCGCGAGGACAGAAACTTCCGTAATCAAAAGGGACAGTATTGCGTTAAGTTACGATCCTTGTTTTGCTATTTTCTTTTCATAATTCTAATAGCAGTCTTCTTATCCGATAAGAAGTCGCATTAGAGTAAATTAATGGAATATTAAAACATTTTATTATCATAAATTAAATATATAAATGTTTATATTTTGTTTAAACTATTGTTATGTTACAAGTATACGAAAATTTTCTGCCTGTGTCATAAAACACAGCAATGGTGGTATAACAAAGGTACTACGATTGCTAGAAAAAGTCAGGCAATTTGAAGAAAATACGTAAATATCCTAAGTAAAAAATTCGAGACAGTAAACGGTCCTCCCCAATCGCCGTTTTATACTCGAGGCTTAGATTAAGTCCGCTAAGAAAAATCTATCCGAGCCCCTGTGCCGTGAAGGTAGAAAAAAGAAAGCTTGCAATATGGCCGTTGTCCCGGTACGAATCTCTCGCAAACGATATCCTGCTTTTTCGGAATAACCGCCCAAGGGTCCAAGGAGGAAACGCAGGGGTTTGGCGGAGCGACAAGGAACGCTCTTCCATACGTAGCTAACTCAATTTAGATCGAGTGGCAGACATTTGTTACCGAGGCTCAGCTCTACGGTTCATCTTGCCTGTGGCATCGGTCGTTTTTATTTCCTATTATTTACTCGATAAACAAAATTGACTATTCCTTCGGGCCATCTTCCAAATTTCACCATTATCGGCGATTCTAATGATCGATAAATTATTATCGAACATTATCTACAGCACGTCAGTGTAAAAATTATAACAATGAAATATAAGACAAGTAAAGGCAATAAACGATGCTCGATTTTCTAATCAAACGATTCTTCACTCATTCTTGCGTTGATTTCCGTTTCTTCGTGTTCAAAAATCGAAGTGTGGATAACAGAAGGCAGAGTACACATGTCTGCACAGAGGCTCGGGTCTTTGATAAGAAACTGCATTGTGATTCCGGTCGCCTGTCGGCTGCTAACGATCCTCAACTAGCACCAAGCGAAGAGACCTTTTACCCTCTCACTCTCTTTACCTTTCCTACCCTGTGCCGGGGCGTTGGTCTCTTTCTCCGAAACCCTCGTTCTCATTTCTCTCGACTTCTTAGCCAATACCCCACAATTAACTTATCCTGTTAAACTCCGACCTCTCTTGCCTCGTTGAATTCGTTAAAATTAACCTTTCTGGCAGACACCAGGTTCGACGTAAACCGCAACGACGTTCCCGACCAGCTCTTATTTCGTCTCTCGTCCTCCGGGAAAGAGTGCTAACGACAAGCGCACAGTCAAGTGAAAAGGGTTATCCTCCAAAAGCTCTGTCGGGTGGGATCACATTCTTTTTGTGTTCAAAGTTAACTGCCGTACGGACGATTTAACTGCTATAATGTATTATTCATCATGAGAAGTCACTGTAAAAACACGCTACCTCCTTCATAGAATAACTCTAAATTTTAATAAATTTAGTTTGTATCAAATAAAAATTTTGCCATTTTTGTATATTTTATATTTTATTATAAGATGGCGTTCCACTAATTTCATTGATATAAATCTTGATGAAGTAGTTGGTGAATACATAAAATAATAAAGTCAAGCTTTGTTCCAAATGTGGTCCATATCCGGTACATTTTATTTACACAATGCGATATTATAAGACAAAGACTGTGAATTCCTAGAGAGGAAGAATTTCACAAACGAAGCTGAATGAAATATCGTATTGGCGAGAGAAAGAATGGCGGGTTGGCAAGTCATTTTTCTTAGGTGAATCCGGGAGTCGATAATTCAAAGCAGGAAGACCGAGTGGCGTATCAATTCGTGTGTACACGTACACAAGCGTGGATATCCACACTTTCCTTGGTGATCCGGCGGCGATGGTTCTCCCAAATCCCTATAGAGTTTCGTAGCGAACGTTGGCTTCTCCATGTAGGAACCCATTATCAAAATGGGCTCATTTCTTTCTCAGCCCTGTCTCCACCCTCTTATTGGAATTTCTTTCCTGTCTGCAGTTACTCCCCGTTCTCTACTCTCTTTCTCCTCGTTCGTCTGCGAATCTCTGAAGAATTAGGTTGATCAATCGTCCTATTAATAATGAAGAGAAAGAGGAAAACCTACACCGACGATTGCGGCCAATAATAGATGCAATGAATTCACTTCGCCTTTGATATACCATGAATGGTTTTAAACCTTTTATGTAACGATTTACGATGAAGCAATTCATAGTTGAGTACATTTTGTTGCCTGAAGAAATTATCATATTCATGTCTTATTGAAGGTTAAAAGTAATTCTATGTAATTTTAATATCAACGAACATAAAAATCCTTCATATTCAAAAACCAGTCTCTTAATCAATGAGAAAAATTCTATTCGGTATTAAATATTTTCATTCAATTTTTAATGACTCTAATGATATCAAATTTTCACATACTATCAACAAAGGATATGTCATATTTCTCAATGACAAGAAGGTATAAGAGCATGTGTATTTGAAAATTATACCATGTATCATCCCTATCGAATAATGATGATAAAGAAAGAACGGCCGCTGGCGAAGAAAGAAAATTGTTTGACGCAGTGTGGTAATTCAGTTTGCGGAATAATGGATCATTGCCCCAACCGTAAGGCGCTGGTCAGTCCCTCATAAAGCATTCCAGCATCGTTCCGACAATCCCACAGGAATCCACCCCCGTTGCCTTTCCGTTCCTGGTTGGTCCCTCCGCCGACAAAAGACCCCGGCACGGGATCGACGGGCTCGAATGCTCCATTTCAGCCGTATCCTTTTTCTCCGTAGCAATTTCCTGTATTTTGGCCGTTCGAAAATAATACAAGCACTCAAGCATAAAATTGCATTTTGCATAGGTGGCGAGATTAAAAGGACACGGAATTAAAAGTGAAATTCCATTCTCGCAAAAGCTAGAGCAATAATTCTTAATTCACGCAACACTTAAACCAACGAATGTTATAATACACATATCTTATAACGAAATCAATTGTAAGGTAAACAATGATTTAATGATAAAATAATTAATTTGTTAAATTATCATACATGATTTTTTAAATAAGAACAATATTATATAATAGAACAATATTTTAAATACTTTCCAATGAAAACGATGCAGTGCTAACTTAAATCAAAGGACTCGTAATTAATAAAACACTAAATTACGTTTATCTTCCAATAAACTGAAAACAATAGGGTTGACGCGGCTCAGCTTTCAAAAGGAGCTCCCCTTTAAAGTAATTGCTGTGTCTTAACAGAAAGCGAAGTAAACGTGGCTCGATTACGGGACATTCGAAGAGATATAGCCACTCGCTGGCCACTACACGACCGATCGAGGGTCGTTCCTAACCCCGAACTCCTGAATAGCCTTCGAACCGTAACCCTCATGGCTCCAACCCCATCATTCCGGATGCAACAGGTGATCCTTTCTCGATATCGGCCCCATATGCCGTGTTGCATCGCCTCCTCGATAGCTCTCACCAACGACCAATTCGCACTCCCCGTACTCCCGCAGATTCTCGCTTTTTTCTCTTCTTCTCGTCGTTTCGGGGAAAGGGTCGGTTTGTGCTTTCAATTTAGTTCCTCGTTGCTCTCCGTTAAAAAAGAATACAACATACTCGAATCCTCGGTAACCGTATTAATTGAACCGCTGTCGCAATTTATCAAATCGTGAATAGGGTTGCTTTACTTACAGAAGGCTTCCCGTTTTCATCGATATTTAATACCGTACTTATTTTCATTGCACTCTTAAATGAAATATCTTTTCTCATCATTCATTCATGTAAATATCCAACGCTTATGTTTGACACATTTTCAAAATAAATGTATAAGTGATGCAGAAAATAATTTCATCGAATTTATGACAAAATATCATTATCGTCCGTCATGTTTCAACTACACTTAGCATGGCTATCGGTCTACGTCAAAAGCACCGACCATTCACAGCCACCCCATTTTCAGAGAGATCAGAATCGAAGACGTTTGTATTAAAGTTGAAAACGATAAAAGCTTTGAGAAAAGACATGTGAGCTTGAACTTCTTTGAAAAATACTGCAATCGATGAATCGATCTTCTAAACTATAAATAAAGTTTTGACAGAAACGATTAGAAAGAGGCAAGAAGAAAGGAAAGCCTTGTTGGAAATGATTTATGCGCTCCGAGTCAAGGGTCGTTTTCCAATGTCTGTTTCCGATACGAAGAGTCATTAATATTTTAATGCGGCTGCCATTCGACGGTGGTGCGGTAAAAGAGGACCGAGATATCCTTGCAAAATCGAGATCTCAATAATTACGTCAGTCGCAGACGCACCCTGCTTTTGATTCATAGCACAACAGGATCCTGGAACCGGCGTAGGGGGACGAAGAAACCATCTTTGGATAATCGGAATTCAATTAAATCGTTAGCATTCACGTTTCTCCGACAAGAAGGGAACAAAATGAATGAAAGTAAAAAGGCAAAGTTTTATATGGAATAAAAAAATAAAATACTATTCTCAATACATCTTGCGACTGATATTTCTTCGCTACAGCAGTCATTTAATCAAAGTATACTTTGCGTTAAGCCGATCTCTATATATATTACCCTCGGATATCGGAGGCTGATCTCGATGTATCAGTTATTATTCCGCGTCATCAGTCGCCGCCTTTATCCCAGATTAACCATTAGCGTTTCGATTCATCAAAGGACGTCCGTGATGCCACGGAATGTCTCGAAATGGAAGAAACGTAGAGGACCTTGCTTAAGCCGACTGACACGCCGACTGGGGAACATTTTTCTACAGCCGCCACGTGTTTATACGTTTCCGTACGGTTAGGGGAGAAATGGTTTTGGCAAGCATCAATATACGGAGCACGAAATTCTCAAGCCAAGGAAAGGAATGTTAGAACGAGACAAACGATCGAAAGTGATACAAGCGAAGACAAAGAGAGGGAAAAGAGAGGAAGACATCAGACCAAGGATGTAGCCTTATGCCAGCCACCATTCATCATGCTTGATGTCGGATCTGATTCTCATATTGTATATACCTTCATACGTGGATAGATAGATTTCTGTCGTCTCTGACGAACATGGAACGCAGTCATGCATTCGCTACTGGTCTTACAATCTGACAGCATGTAGATAGATTGTCAAGACATTATTGTCAATTCAAAGTGCTTTTTCCTATCGCATAAAGAAACAAAGTTAAACTGAAAGTAATGAATACGAATTATAGCGTTTTATTCCCGCATGAATAGCGGTATACAAAGTTAAAGATTGATTATGAATGCGATCCCTAACTGTAGTAAGTGACATGTGAAAAATATTAATTAATTATCTACTTCATTCTGTAGGCTATTAATTTTTATTTTTCTTGTATCTACGTTCATTCAAGAATTCTATACTTCTTATCTATTTTACTACAGTTAATTTCTTTCTACTGAGTAGATTTCATCTATTACATACATCCAGGCAATCATTCTCGCAAAAGTAGTGCGTCAGACTGATTTGAATTTTACGACATTGCAAACTGGCTTCGAAATTGCGATATCGAAGGGAGAGTTCTACGATTTAAATTACGCAGCCTATCTGTACATAATTTATATCCTTGTTTTCTCAGCGCGTCCCGCTGGAAAATCTGCGCCTCGCCAAGAGGGAGAAAGAGCATCTCAATTTAAATTATCCTGAATAATTCTCGCAATATCCGATCTTTATGGCTTGGAAAATGCGGCCGTCTTTCCGCAGTCTATAATGACATGATTTCCGCCACGATATAATGGTTTTCTTAATATCTCGCCATCCGGTGGATCACAAATCATCCTCAAAATTGAGTCTCAAAGTTCTCGGTATAACTTGCATACGCAGTTCCAATCAATTATCATTTCAATATATTCGTAAACATATTATAATTATCATGGGTATTTAATGGGTAAATCTGTTTCATCTATTTTTTCTTTGTAAACTTCCATGCATTGCTGAACATTATTGAACACTACTGAATATAGACTTAATTAAAAACGACGTTTAACTATTTAATCAGAAAGTTCGTTTATACTACCGTTTTGAGTTTCAACTGTAATGTATCGATATACATTCGCGGGCTGTCGAAGAAGAACGCACTAGGAATATCGATAAGAAAAGAGGGATGGGGGTATAAAGTTCGCCACAGGGGAGTTGTCTGGCAGTCCCGATGGTGCGGCCAAACCAGAACGAAGTTGGGATGTGTCTTTGATTAACGACCGTGCGACACTGGATATATATAGAGTGAAAGTACGTACCGATCAAAGCCCTCAGACGCACTCGCTAGCACCCCGCTAACAATAAGAAATATCGCGTCGGGTAATTTATTATCGATAACAAAAAGCATCAGCAGCGCATCCGCCAGGACGCAGGGCGCCACTGTCACCAGCTGAACGGTTTCACCGGCCACAGCGTTACGAATGGCTCCTATTTATTAGATGTATGACGATTTTCTACTTCGCGTCTGCCTATTCCCTCGTAACCGGTTCATCGTTCGAATGCCGGCAAACTGGCGACTCTCCCAAAAAGAGAGGGTTTGAAATTTAGAAACTATCCATGCTGGTCAATTTTATTTTATGTATATATTTCATAAATTATTATATTTAGTAATAAATATTAGAGACAACAAGTAAAGTTTGAAGAGTTACTGCCTTCTTCAGTCCTCTATGGACGAACATTATTTTCTATCAGCGACGTGTTTCTGAAATCTGTATCGTTGATTTTAAAAGAATTTCTCCACCCTTCATGCGGTATCGACCGAGGAGCTGGAGGCGGTATTCAAATCTTGATACATGTATCTCGTATTTAAATACATCCACGTTGCGAGGACGGTATTTTGCCATCCGATAAGGTTCCATCCGTCAACGGAATATTACGTTTCTCGGTAAACCAATGATATATCAGTGTTCCCCTAGTGTACAACGAGCCCCGGGAAAAGACACCCTCGCGACTGGATGACGTGCCTTCAACCTTGTTCTGGAATCCCAAAGAAAACGAGCCGGCACGAGATTACATATCGCGGAAAATTTATATTTTAAATCGAGTCACATTAGGAGGCCGCGTTCAGACGTTTTCTCTCGCCGCAGCGGTCGGCCAAGAGAATGCACGGTTGCTTGCTTTTCCGCGTGTCGCATCAAATGTATGTAATAACGTAATAAATAGCCACTTTACACGGCGGCCACCGCTGGGACATTCTTGTCGGAGGGCATTATGCTTAATGTTTGACGTCGCTTCCCTTTAATGCTCGGCGTCACACATCCCATGATAACACACGCGTGCCTTTTCACCGCCATCGTCTCTTCTCGTCCGTCCCGTAATCCTTTTGTATTTAGATTTCGGATTCCAAGGACGGAGAATGATACGTGTTGGGCGATTCGTTTAATCGCCGTTTCCCTTGAATGGATCCGTGATTTCCAAGCGTATTTCAAACGTTGTTGTGAAAGTAGATGTGATAAATATTACCGTGGAATATTCTGTTACTTTTTGATATTAATTGCCTTAAATAATGGAACAACAAAGATTCGATATATTCAGGATAGACCGAAAGCCTTACAATACTTAAATATTATCTATGATTTTTTTATAGAAAATCAAATTGCGGTCTGAGAATTATATAAAGTCTTTTATCAAAATGTCTGAATATCTTTGGTTTTGATCATATAATTTACAAACCCAATGACGTTGAATTATTGCCGCAGTTTAAGTAGCGCGTTGAATAAAGGCAGACAACGCCGGATAACTGCGTTAACTTGGCCCAACTAATTGACTAGCTGGGAGTTTTCCTATGTAAATGTTTGCAAAACTTGTTCTCAAGCAGCTTATACCGGTGACAACTTTTAATCAGTTCCGGTAACGAATTCCACTGTGCCGGTAGCCGCAGTAAAACTTATAACCGAGGCAAAAAAAGACAGACTAAAGAGAGAAAGAGAGGGGGGACGAAAATAAAGTTACGGGATGCGGAATATATCGAGGCAAAAGAAAATATACGAAGCACATTTAAGGATGAAACTTTGCGCAGTTTGGAGGGTGCTATCATAAATGTTTCATAGGAACCAAAGAAAATGACAAAAAATAATAGCTGTCTTAGATTGTAATAATAAATCCATATTTTGTATTAACCTTCATGCGGTATCGACCGAGGAGCTGGAGGCGGTATTCAAATCTTGATACATGTATCTCGTATTTAAATACATCCACGTTGCGAGGACGGTATTTTGCCATCCGATAAGGTTCCATCCGTCAACGGAATATTACGTTTCTCGGTAAACCAATGATATATCAGTGTTCCCCTAGTGTACAACGAGCCCCGGGAAAAGACACCCTCGCGACTGGATGACGTGCCTTCAACCTTGTTCTGGAATCCCAAAGAAAACGAGCCGGCACGAGATTACATATCGCGGAAAATTTATATTTTAAATCGAGTCACATTAGGAGGCCGCGTTCAGACGTTTTCTCTCGCCGCAGCGGTCGGCCAAGAGAATGCACGGTTGCTTGCTTTTCCGCGTGTCGCATCAAATGTATGTAATAACGTAATAAATAGCCACTTTACACGGCGGCCACCGCTGGGACATTCTTGTCGGAGGGCATTATGCTTAATGTTTGACGTCGCTTCCCTTTAATGCTCGGCGTCACACATCCCATGATAACACACGCGTGCCTTTTCACCGCCATCGTCTCTTCTCGTCCGTCCCGTAATCCTTTTGTATTTAGATTTCGGATTCCAAGGACGGAGAATGATACGTGTTGGGCGATTCGTTTAATCGCCGTTTCCCTTGAATGGATCCGTGATTTCCAAGCGTATTTCAAACGTTGTTGTGAAAGTAGATGTGATAAATATTACCGTGGAATATTCTGTTACTTTTTGATATTAATTGCCTTAAATAATGGAACAACAAAGATTCGATATATTCAGGATAGACCGAAAGCCTTACAATACTTAAATATTATCTATGATTTTTTTATAGAAAATCAAATTGCGGTCTGAGAATTATATAAAGTCTTTTATCAAAATGTCTGAATATCTTTGGTTTTGATCATATAATTTACAAACCCAATGACGTTGAATTATTGCCGCAGTTTAAGTAGCGCGTTGAATAAAGGCAGACAACGCCGGATAACTGCGTTAACTTGGCCCAACTAATTGACTAGCTGGGAGTTTTCCTATGTAAATGTTTGCAAAACTTGTTCTCAAGCAGCTTATACCGGTGACAACTTTTAATCAGTTCCGGTAACGAATTCCACTGTGCCGGTAGCCGCAGTAAAACTTATAACCGAGGCAAAAAAAGACAGACTAAAGAGAGAAAGAGAGGGGGGACGAAAATAAAGTTACGGGATGCGGAATATATCGAGGCAAAAGAAAATATACGAAGCACATTTAAGGATGAAACTTTGCGCAGTTTGGAGGGTGCTATCATAAATGTTTCATAGGAACCAAAGAAAATGACAAAAAATAATAGCTGTCTTAGATTGTAATAATAAATCCATATTTTGTATTACAGTATGAGTACTCACACGCAACTGTGAATGCCTAAAATTATGATTTCATCATTCCCTAAATATATGCATACATTTATACTATTCTATTTGTTTTTTTATTAATATCCGTCTGAATTGAACATTGAACAAAAGCTATTCAAATAATCGTGGTTTTATCGTTATTTCGTAAAGTACGGCAGACGCAAATGCGCGAAAAGTTTCGATCGGCAAGCAATAACGAGGAGCGAGTATTTTCTAGTTGCGAAAGCTCTGCGGTCCACTTATAAAAGCCCGAAACGCAATGGGGTGACAAGTACAATGTCTCGTCGCCGGGGACCTCGCCGAATTTTTATTCCGACCATCAGAACTCACCCTCTTTACATCGTCTGGTGATCCCCCATTCCCTTTTACCGCGGGCCGCGTCGCCTCCATTCAATTTGCCAGGTTATTTTTCAGCCTGGGTCGTACTTAACAGGCCGTGCGTTTACGTGGACAACGATTTTTCAACGGTGCAACACGCATCGCGTTCATTCACATTGGTCACTCGTTAGAGAAGAATATCATCAAACATGAAGTGATTCTCCGTGTAAAAGTGGAAAATCATCTTCGTGTTAACTACTGATAATTGAACTGCGTATACTAAATGACTCTATACACTCTATCTTGTAGATTACTAGCATCCCCCGTTGCAGCTGCGTCCGCGTAATTTCTCTCGTTATAACTCAAGTAATTATATGACGAGGTAAAAGTCATAATAGTGTAATTCAGTTTTCAGAATTGAAAGGTACCGGAAATGGAACAGCCGTTCTGTTAACGTGCCTACATTATGCTGCTATCAGTTTGCAAGATAGATGAGTCAAGACTTACTTAACGTTTTCTTTAAACGTATTAGCATTCGTACTTCAAGTCACAACTCGGCTGAAAAGTGACTTACACCATTAGGGCGTTTACCCCCTCATATGGAAGTATAGAAAGTATTCCTTCTCAGAAATTGCTTTTTATAAACGTACCGATTTATATGAAATTCTATTATGATACGCTGAAACGTCCTATAAACCAAATGAAGTACTCTTAATAAAGTTTATCTAGTCTATTTTTATGCTGTAATTTATACATGGTGTTTTTTTATTTTTAATGACAAGAACGTTTTGGACGATACTTTTTTAATACATTTTCTTAATAATTTTTCCTATAAAATCCATTCTTGCAATCGTATTTTGAACAATGTGATATTTTAAATAGTTATAATGTGTTTGAACGATTACTTGTTTAAACAAATGTCTTTATACGTACATATGCCTGTATGTACTTCAATCGTATTTGGCATTTTTGCTAACATACAAATAAACACTCTGTGCACTAAAATAAACAGTAAGATAGATGCGATGCTCCAATTGATGAGCTCATGTCAAATCATTGATGAACTATATGAAGTTCACATAAAAAATTTTTTATGGTTATTTCAATCTTACTATGCCAACATAATTGAAAATCTCGCTGCACTCAGTGCAAGTTACGGTTCCAAAATGAACACACGGACTGCGCTCGCGTACGGGCGCGTGTCCGCTAGTAAATGCACGTGCGCACGGAACTCGCGAAATATTTTACAATTATTATGAAATCCATTAAGGTGACTCGAAACAACGACGCTCACCAAAGGGGCCCCCCGTGCTCGAGTATGCGTGTGAAACGCGCAGCGGCAGAAATTCAGGATGCGACGAGAACTTCTTACCAAGTTATACCTACGAGCGCCTCTTCGTCCTCGTGGCAAGGCAAGTCCCGCCTCGGAAGGCAGCCACCGAAACACGCCCCACGTAACCGTTATTTATTTATTTATTTCGAGCCGCGACGGATGCGCCTGAGGATTTCATCCCGAGGTTCACGGCATCATCTACCCTAGTAGAAATTATAACAATTCGTGCTGATTAAGTTATCATCATTGTAGTCATTTACGTCTCCAAACTGATTCATGCTAATTGATCATTGACTATCTATACATATAAATACATAGAATAACAAGTCACAACTCGGCTGAAAAGTGACTTACACCATTAGGGCGTTTACCCCCTCATATGGAAGTATAGAAAGTATTCCTTCTCAGAAATTGCTTTTTATAAACGTACCGATTTATATGAAATTCTATTATGATACGCTGAAACGTCCTATAAACCAAATGAAGTACTCTTAATAAAGTTTATCTAGTCTATTTTTATGCTGTAATTTATACATGGTGTTTTTTTATTTTTAATGACAAGAACGTTTTGGACGATACTTTTTTAATACATTTTCTTAATAATTTTTCCTATAAAATCCATTCTTGCAATCGTATTTTGAACAATGTGATATTTTAAATAGTTATAATGTGTTTGAACGATTACTTGTTTAAACAAATGTCTTTATACGTACATATGCCTGTATGTACTTCAATCGTATTTGGCATTTTTGCTAACATACAAATAAACACTCTGTGCACTAAAATAAACAGTAAGATAGATGCGATGCTCCAATTGATGAGCTCATGTCAAATCATTGATGAACTATATGAAGTTCACATAAAAAATTTTTTATGGTTATTTCAATCTTACTATGCCAACATAATTGAAAATCTCGCTGCACTCAGTGCAAGTTACGGTTCCAAAATGAACACACGGACTGCGCTCGCGTACGGGCGCGTGTCCGCTAGTAAATGCACGTGCGCACGGAACTCGCGAAATATTTTACAATTATTATGAAATCCATTAAGGTGACTCGAAACAACGACGCTCACCAAAGGGGCCCCCCGTGCTCGAGTATGCGTGTGAAACGCGCAGCGGCAGAAATTCAGGATGCGACGAGAACTTCTTACCAAGTTATACCTACGAGCGCCTCTTCGTCCTCGTGGCAAGGCAAGTCCCGCCTCGGAAGGCAGCCACCGAAACACGCCCCACGTAACCGTTATTTATTTATTTATTTCGAGCCGCGACGGATGCGCCTGAGGATTTCATCCCGAGGTTCACGGCATCATCTACCCTAGTAGAAATTATAACAATTCGTGCTGATTAAGTTATCATCATTGTAGTCATTTACGTCTCCAAACTGATTCATGCTAATTGATCATTGACTACCTATACATATATAATAAATACATAGAATATCATAAAATATTGAGTAATCATAGTTTAGGAAATTTTAAGAGACGATGTCGATTCTTTTTTATTCAGAAGACAAGATAGGAATGAAGAAGAATAAATATGAATTAGATAAAACGATAATATTTATATGTAATTATCAATAACACATACCACGTAAAATCGCGACAATGATTACAATTCAGAAGATTTTCCGACATTAGTATCCGAAATGAAACTTAGGTTGATAATAATATCTACTGCTGGCGGAACGACGTCGTCTAGCGAGAGAAAGTCTTGAAAGGGGGTCGAGACAGCTTAAGATACGACATTCGTGCTGTGGTTTTAACTCCCTGTTATGAGATTGCCAGATTCAAGGGAACTCTATCTGCTATCTACCGGTACGTGTGCTCGTTGCTGTTCAACGGGAATGCACGCGTACTCGTGCCTACCTGAGCATGTATTACAAGGAAACATGGGCCTGAAACACGCACCCTTCGAAATCACACGGAGTCGCGCCCTGGAAGCTAACTGCAGGAAATACCAAGGGTCGTCTGACATCCGAAAGATACAGAGATAAACTCTTTGCGTGGGCCACGACTACGATACGCGTGTCTGTAGCTACGTTCGTAGTAGCTTTCGTGTGCTTCGCGAATGAATGGTACGTTGCGTTGGTTAGATAGCATACACTCGGCTTGAAACATCAAACTGGCGAAGAAACTTTTGTTTCGCCCGCGTTTCAATGCTATCCCGTAAACGAATCATATTTTTCGGTTACCTACGTGGCTTCGGGTACTTGATATTTTCTACTGTGAATACCGCACGAAATACGATATGATACGCATTAATATAATGCTTGCTTCACGATCGTATGCATTATCTCATATCATTAATTATGTGAAAACTTGTATTGTTTCGCCAAAATAATCTTATCTACATTGCATTTCCCAAATCTAATAAAAAAATATTACAATGTGACAATACCGATACTTACATACGTTGTTAGATGCGTAGTTTTAAACGTGAGGATCAGAACAGAGGGTTAGGAGAGGTCCAAGAGAAGCCGCAAGAATAAAAGGGAAATGTATGGAAGGAAAGATCTAATTTGTTCCTGTCGGCTCTGTTTTCAGCTGGGGGGTGGTCGGGGGCGAGGGTGGGACGTGACGGGGTGAAATTAATATTCATAAGCGTCCAGAGAGGTCTCGAAGGCGGGGTCAACTTACATGTATCTTTCGCTACTGACCCTGGCTACCGGAACGATAACGGTCAGGAATTAAAATACTACCCGTGCCCAGGTTTTAACCCTTCTTCGTTGTTCGAGATACGCGTACGAATACAGTCGACGCGACGCGACATAGGTCTGACTCTCTGATCCCGTTCCTTGAAACTTCGCCTGGCCACCGCACCGTACCGGTATGATCCTCGACGCTTTCCGTTCTTGTTTCTCATAATGTAAATCCGGACTAAATGCGCCACCAGGGAGAACAATTGCGGCCGTTGCAAATTGGTTCCGAGAACACCGCGTTTCAGCTTTTCGACACCAACGAAAGTAGCAGAATCTCGTAGCTCACTGTAAACCGTGTTCCACTCTGAGGATCGGGCTTTTACATAAACAAATGAACAGGAAACGCTGTTGCTTACTTTTAAGAGTAAAAAATGAAGAATAAGAATAAGAACAGGTGTAGAGGATAAAACTGAATATCCTTAAAAAATTATTCGATTAATCAATTAATTCACCCAATACAGTCGAGTAACAGTATAACAGTGACAGCGAATATCATTAATTGAGTGAGTTATTAACCGCAAAGGGACATAGCAGAGCAGGACCACGGTGATACGTCTTGAAGATAGAAGCAAAGGTAGATGAGCTGGCACTTCCTGGTGGTATACAATTAGTCGGCCGAGTATTAATCCTGGCCGGTAACGGTTGCCCGACAGGATATTATGGTCCCGCAGGCAGTAACAATGAGGATCACATAGGGAAAACGCTTCGATGGCGTTTCTAATACAAGCCTACCGGTGTGGCGTGGTGGTTACACAGGTCCGTGGTTCGTTCTCGTAAACGTTCGCCCACGAACTGACTTAACTTGGCTGGCAATAATAAAATGATATAGGAGGCGAAATATGCATTTAAATTATCGCCCCGCGATAATAATTTGCATACCACCGTGGCACCTCTCTCCCCGCCACTTCGATGCCGCTGGTTCGCTTAGTTTAGCCCCGTTTAATTTAAATAATACTTCTCAGCGCGGGGGAGCACAGCTCTGGCAAGATATACATAAAATCGCCATAACATTGTAAATTATAACTGATACGGCTTATATCGCGAGAGGGATAGAGAAGGCGAGAGATGAGAAGCTCTTTCTCTTCCTTTCGCCTCCTTCCTCTCGTTCCCTGTACAACTTCCTATAAGCCCACCTTCGGTTTTTCCTGATGACGCTTATAAGATGCTCTTATTCGAACGGTAATAACAGCTGCAACTGATTTAATACGATTGCAGGCAATGCTATTTAACCATCTTAAATTCTTTAATTCTGAAACACATTAAGTAACCTTTATGTTTTACGTAATTGGTATATTTAGGTAACCAGATATTAGTTTTTCACAATTTAATAATGCGACATTGCTATATAGAACTATTCTTATTAATTATGCAAAAAAAAAAACATCTACAACAATATTTGGGCATTAGTTAAGCAGACAAGGGCCATTAAATGTTATTTTCCTGTTTCCTAGCTCGATTCCCCTATTATAAAAGGCCGAGCACTTTAGGAGCTAGAAAGAAAACTTTCTTCGCAGTACACGATAAAATATCGCCAGTACGCAATAAGTCTACTGTAATGATTCTAATAAGCTGACGAAGGAAATTCGGAATTTAAATGCGGCCATAATTCTGGCGGTAATGACGCAATAAAATTCCATGTATCTGGTATCAATAAAGGGAGCATATTCGTCATCTTTTCGCGAGTTATACGTTTATTCTTCCAACGAAATGATCCGAAAGGGCTATTCGGAACGGTAATAAGAGTGGTAAGTCACTTTCGCAGGGACAGGAATCGTTCCCGTTTTGCATCGATTACGTTTCGTTGGGGAACGCGTGATAAGAAAATTAATAATCGCCGCCATCGGTTCAAAGAAACTCGAATTCTATGGTAATCAAATGATCCTCTGCCGACGTCTATGGTGCGTAATATGAACGTTCCCCTATAGTACTTCTGTCGTGAATGGTACATTGATCCTATTTATCGTAAACACGGCATATCATTATATTTACGATAATAGTTATCAATTTTGGGCGATTATAGAAATTTATTACTTGAAAATCATTATACTATTAAAATATTTAAGTATTTCATTTTAACGACACAAGAGGTAATTTTTATTCATAATTATGAAAGAACATTTAAGGACGTTAGGAAACATTTATTGGGATTAAAAGTCAAGTTGTAACACGGCAACTGAAATGTTAACGGGCACGACAAACGACGAAAGCAGCATAAGAAATTGCAGGCTCGTTGATGGATACGGTGCGTAGCTGTGGTGTTGCTCCATCGTCGTGCCAGTCGGACCACGCAATTCCACAAAGTATGCAGATCTAAGAATTCAAATGGTCGCCCTATAGCCGCCGTAAAATGGCGGACAATCGCGCTCGTAAACCACTATATTAAAATTCTATATCGTCCCCCATAGCTGGAGCTCCACCGATGATATCATTCCTCTCTCAGCCTTTCACGTCTCTCGGCATCCGGGCTGATGTCCATCCGGCATAACCTTCCCACCTACTGATCTTTACATCGTACGATGTTTGCGACATTCGTTCACGTTTATGCGCGTGCCGTGCTTATGCGTCTCGTATTGGCGCCTCGTAGCTTCTCGGGACTCTCTCGCTCAACCGTAAATTGCAAACGTTTGAAGGAATGAAAAAGTGTAATTAAAACCTACGCCAGTGAGGGCTGTAGTATAAATGCAACGAATTCATCGAGCATATAATCCCATTCCTATCTTGCTAGTTCTTTTTAAATTACATTGCATCTTGCTCTTGCTTAAGAAGAATATGTAACATTTAATTAGAATCAGGCAATGAAAGGATGTTGATCACTCGTTTTATTGACTTCAATTTAGATATTTTTACAATAACTTAGGGATGTATAGGCTATAAAACGATGCTAGTATGTTGAATTTGTTATTATAGTTTCCTATTACTATTAAAAAGCTACCTGCAAAATTTTAAATCAATTCATGGGTTTTTTGAAAAATTATAGTGACTTAAAATTTGCATGTACTCTTATGGTAATCAGCAGTAACCCAAAGAAAGCTGTCTGGTATTTTAGTGCATGCGCGAAGTTCGAAGAAACAACTGACTTGAGGAA
>NW_017149196.1:64436-76250 GCF_001652005.2 Ceratina calcarata | reverse complement strand
TTTATAAGTAGACTCTTCATCCGAAATCATTGTTCCTCCGTCGTCTGATTTCTTCTTGATTATAGGAAATGCTTTTTTGTAAGGTACATAAACTTTTGGGATTGACTGTACAGCCAATACATCCTTAACTTAGAATCACTGATACTAGTTGTTATTTTGTTTTAAAAGCAGTACTTAACATAAGGAATTTTTATCACCTTCTTGTCTAGTGAGTTTTATACGTCCGACGTTTATAACTACCGAGCATGCTCATTCTAGTTTACACGCTCCTCGCGTCTTACGTAAAATCTTTGACGACAAAATATTTTAAATCTACGTCCCGCTAGGTAGTTTCATTTCTAGCACTCGAATGTGGAACAGTTGTTACTTCCTTTTTAACAGAACTTTCTATAAATGTGCATTCTACTGCATGTTATATTTGATTTTAACATTGATTGATTGAAGATAAAGTCTTGTATAACAATTTTTTTCCCTGAAATTAGTTTCAGCATAAAGTTCCAACATATAGTGATGAAAGATACTTAAAATTGCCCACGCTGTATTCAGTGCGACTCGATTGATCCGTCCAATTAAAGGTACATGCAAAGCTACTAGCACAATTCAAAAATCGATCATACAGAAAAAAGGGCCTGTGGTGTTTAATTAGAAAATAGCCAAATGGTTTGATCAAATCATCCAAGGAACCCACCCAATGATTCGTCGGAAAGAACTGTCACACGTAACGCAACGCGACAAGTGGGTAAACAGACAAAGAGGAAGAAACAAAAGCAACTGTGTCCGGCGATACCGTAATGGGTATTACGTTTGTGTATCGCTGATTCGTGTCTCACGTGTACGGAATGACGAGAATACGCAATAAGTTAATCGTGTTAGCGGCTCGGTTGATTAAACGAACGATCAGGCTGATGGCGAGTATCGTAGGTATGCCCCGCACAGGGACCATGGGTGCGGCGTTGTCGGACATTAATACAAAACTCGATTGTCATTCGTCGCTTGACCCCCTTCCCTCCTACATCCGTGATTACGTCGATTCATTAACCGTAGCCGCCGGTATCGTCCACCCTAAAACGAACTGCTGTTTCACCGTTGCACCGGAAAGCCTATTAGCCTTCGTCACTGTCCCATCGGCGGCGAGGGATTAATCGCTTGTCATTTTGTTTGGATTCTCGCGTTTCTTACGTGTCCCATGTACATTATCGCTGACATCGTTCCACACCAAATATAAAACTCTTCTTCTGACATGATTGAATTTGACAAGTTTTTCTTTTACTATTATGAGTTCTGTCAACGATCATATTAAAGATATTTGAAAGCATGCTATATTGCATTTAACGTACTTTAATTATGGCAACGTGAGCTATAATACACCTTGTAAACAAAATGTGTCAAAACTTACGTATTGAAGAGTGAGTGGAAGTCAGATGAAAATGGGAACAAGGGTGTCGGAGAACGTTGCGATGGAAGGTAGGAGGGTAACTAGGAAAACGGAGTATGAGGAGTAAAAGGAGGGATGAGGGCACAGGATTCCCGGGTACCGATGCCGACACCGGCGCCAGTGCCGCACGAGGCTGTAATGCGTTATTAATGAACACCAAGAATTTCATTAAAGATTGTTTGTATATCAAACTGTCCACTAAATTATGCCCTATAACCCCCGTGGCGCCTTTCGTGCCTGGAAACTATTGGCTACGCCCGCGGTAGACCCTGCCTTTTGCACCTACTGACTGCACGCGATTCTTACAACCGAGTAATATCAAACTTTTTATACACATGTCGATACAAACTTCGTCAATTTTGTAAGGGTGACTACAAACATCAGGAGGATTGATATACGTTTATGAACCACCGAAAACGTGGAGCAGTCAATCGAATTGGCGACACGACGGAGTCAATTATTTTGCAACCTTTGGGACATAGATTATCAGAAGGGATGTTATAGGTAAGTACGATGTGACGCGCGCGATGAAGGGGAAGAAGCGTATGTAGCGAGAAAGAGAGGAGCGAGGGAGGAAGGGGTTGAGATCCGATGAGGAAAGAGACAGAACGAGTAGAGACGACGCGTCGAATGAACGGTCACAGGGAAAGAGAGGAAGAGGTCGGGTAGACGTAGTGGGTGGGGAGATACAGTTAATCGTTGGGAAGCTATTAACTTCGGACTGGAATGCCCCATAGCGCCTCATTTCGTTCAATGCAAATTTACACCCGACGTCGACCACCTAACGGGCCTCTCTCCAGCTTTTTCACCCTGAAAACGTCCTGTATATTCGACGTTACTTGCTACCCTTTTCTGACGTCGATTTTTGTCTGCGACAGACCATCCTGTTTTACTTAAAAAATTAAACAGTCTGAAGATATATCGTTGACACTCAAATTATCATTCAACAATTGATCGTTGCATCGTTCATCGGTTTTTAATTACTTTTACGATTCAATCAAATCAGAAAGTAAAATGAGAAATGAATCTGTTAATTTTGTATTTATCAGGATAAATTTCTCCAAATGTAACACTTCTTGAGCGCAAGTATAAAAAATATTTTTAGTTTAATTATTATGAAACTTGAATCTTTTATAACAATAATTTAAATGAAGTGTATCTTCTTAAGAAACAAGATCAAGAAAAGAAATTGATAGAGCAACTTGTTGATTTATCCCACACGCGAGGATCATCAAGAAAATTCTAGCACTTCGTGAAGGTTCGTAATAGAACAGAACTTGTTCCAAAATGCCTGAAGGATTTGTAAATTCGAAAATCATAGCTAATTGAAATTCTTGGAGAGTAATGGTTTAAGTAGAAACTGAAGAAGCTGCTTGAACTTATCCAATTTGGTTCTCTCTCCTAGACGATCGACGTCGTAATCGGTGACCCGCTTCGTAGGTACACAGCGAAACTTAGACCCTTCTTGCGTCACGTTACCCCTTTTCCCTGATCGTCCCCACCGTGACTGTTGTCTTATTAGTTTAGAACTTAGGCTTAATATAAAGTTGCGTGCGTCACGTCGGCTGTGATGTAAGTCTGCAAGACAACGACAAGTCGGAATTTCCTTGGTCAAACGAATGTACATATCGATCTCCCGTTATTATATCATTACTATAAAATCAAATACTAAATTTCCAATTGACAAAGAGAGAATAGGAATGATTTCCTTTCATTTCATACGACATATTCACTAATTAGTCTGCTAAGAGAATAATCCCTTATTAAGCAGCAACGGATTCGGGGACGATATGTTACAACGAACTGAAATATTGCGCACGAAGCTGTGCACCTTAACGCGGAAAGTAACGCCTATGAAGGAACTCTGTTGATAAATTGCAACGTAACGGGTGCTCAAGATACACATAGTTAACACCGGAATGCGGCAGGGTCTGACTAACAACGACTGATGCTCTCACTATACATATCATTTCAAAACGTACGCAACGACACGCATACGTGCGAGAAACGAAAACACGGACAGTCTTATGGCGCTCCTTAATATGGACAAATGCCAGACTATATCTCAGATGAGGTTTGTTTTGCATTATTCGGCTAACGTCCTCGTTTACCATCTTTGCTCGGGCAACTGGCTCACGTTATGGCTATGCGGGATTGCTATATTTCCCTTTTTCATTGCACCAAAATCCGACGGTTTCTTGTTACGCTGAACAATGTCCCTTTACGCCTGTCGCAATATGCCTTGCATGTTTGCAAAATTCACAAACATCAGAAGTTTCTATTTAAGTATAAGATATAGTAGATTTGTTTTAATGCAACAAACATTGAAGATAGTTCAGTGTCGAGCACACGAGCACTTCAGTATCGCTGCAAACCATCCCCATTGCCCGCTGTTCTATCTTTCATCGGATTCGCCGCAAACGTTTTCCGGATTCTAGCGCGCAATCTCGTTTTGGAACGGCAACCCGCATTAAAGTTGAAAGGTAACGGGCAGAGAATCCGCGAACGAAAGGAAGGCAACGAAAAGACGAAGAGCAACGAAAACAAAGAATCGTGAACAAATGTGTACGCCGGATTTTAAGAAACCGTGACGAGACTCAAGACGTCTATCTGACTGGCATTTAGCGAGAGCGTGAAGTAGTGGATGTTAATGGTGTCGACTGAGACAGAAGATGATAAAGAGATACGTCAGTAGGAGAAGAAGAGAGAAAAGAGGGTCAGGGAATGGATGTGTTCACATTATACCCTCTGTTCCTTTAATTTCTTCAAAGGGCTCTTTCGCGACTCTCACCTTCGTCCCTCCTGCAGCCTCGTCTTCCGAATTAATAAGGCGTCGACGATGTGACGTCTTTTTTCTTCTCCGTCCCCCGTCCTTCCCCGGACGGAACAGCAGACAGCTACCAAAGTGAATGAGAACTCTCGCTGAGAGGATAAGGAAGGGTACGTGCACTCTCTTACTGGTACTTAACAGCGGGATGAGATGAGCTGCTGTTAATAAATGTGTTTCTAACTGCGGGAGAGAAAGGAACCGGGGGTGGATCTTTTCCTCTTTCTCCTTCTTGCATTGGTTGCATACTACTGAGGCCACCGGAGAAAAAGTCTTAATGAGAAGAAAACTTTTAAACGCACCAGTCCCCCCTCCTCTCTCTCTCTCTCTCTCTCTCTCTCTCTCTCTCTCTCTTCTGTCTCTCTGTCCTTAATGCTATGCTACACTCAGCTTCGCACTTCCTACTCTGACAAATCAGACACGTAGCAAGGAATCATCAACAGCGATTTAATTGAAAAACGATTTCATTACTGAGACGGTTTGTAATACGAAGCAACGAAACATAATTAATACGGTGTAATTATAAGTGAAAGTTTATTATCAGAAGCAGCAAGCATTTTATATTAATATTAGGCTACAACTGCGTACTTGGTTTATAACTCGTCTGAATTTTCTTCTTATATACCGCGTAAAAAAATAATTTCCAGTTCCTCAAAATGTTTGTTTTTAATATCATCGCAATCGCATTCAGTCAGTTTTTCTTAACACACGTCGCTGTGATTGGATGGTTGAAGAATTATGCTGGATAGCATCGAATCCTGTTCTACCCATGCCTTGGCTGAAACTAGCCTCGGGTAAAAAAATAATTGCCTCTTGATACGCGCCGATACCCTACCTACAGGGATGCCGACCTTGTAATGATGTTCGCGTTCGCGAACTTAGTTCGAAATTAAATATCGAGGCGAAAGAGGGTAGCTGGGAACGAGGCGGGGGATGTTAAAGAGAAATCCCGGCAGTGAGGGTGACGGTAGGGGAAAGGAGGCTCGTCGTGCACCTGCCCTTTTCCCGTACTGCCGTGATAAAAATCAAACTGGAAAACAAACGAGGAGCAGGATCGTATTATAAAGTTTATTAATCGATAGACGATGCGCGGCGAGGGTGAAAGCGTAATATTAGGGGCCGTCGGAATATCTCGTTACGGTCGAAAATTAAAATTGTAATGCCGTGGGATACAAATGAAACTTTTATCCAATCATACTTATCGTTTATGCTGTATCCCAACAACTATAAAACCGATCACAAATATTTTATGATAATGTAACTATTAAATTTATGACAAACATAATGTATGATCATTTGATTAATTTGCAAGTTGTAGCTTTGATTATACACGCAATCGTAATTATTATTTATATTTCTTTCCTTGCAGAAACTTCGGCCAACCGACGCTCCGATCTTCGAAATAAAAAATCTATTAATCAACGAAACTAGCACGCAACTGGTACTATGGGGAAATCTGGGTTTAGTGATAATGGAACTTCCCAAACGTTGGGGCAAGGATGGCACGTTCCAAGGTGGAAAAGAAGAAATACTCTGCATGTGAGTCATACATAGAACCAACATTACTTAAATTTTATTATTTTGCAACTGAGTTGGATATCTTTCTAACAGTTGTGACATATCTTCTTATATCGCTATACTATATATCGTACGTTTTTTGAAAATTCAAATTAATGGACACGTGCGTTGTCATCTGACATTAATGCGTACATTCAGCGATCATAAATAGTTGAATGAAAAAGTGATACAGGGACGAAATCAATCTCCGAGAACGGGAAAGTTTACAGAGACAAGAAATCCGGTTTCTAAAAAGCGAGATAAGGTAGACCGTGAATAATAAATCGCACTATCTGGCTTCCTGCACCTCCGCGGCTCCTGTGGGCGTCCTAATATCCTGTAATTAAGAGGGTGTTACGATGACGCCCGAACCCCTTTGGCCTCCCTCTTATGGAATTAAGATGGCTTTACTCGGTTAGTTTTCAAAAGTTCCAGGCCCGGAAAGCACCGCTGAATACTAACCGCCTCATCAACGACACATGCCACCGAGACTACTGCGCCTCGCGTAACATTACCCTCCGCCTCGCGTCGTGCCGCCTCTGTCGTGACATCTTCTCGTTCTCCTGTCTAATCTTTGGGGTGATTAGAACCTCGCGCAATTAGCTTAGCAATTCAAGGTTATGCCTCGCATTCCTACATGTTTTTTCCGATACGTCTACCTTTGCTATTAGTTTGAAGGCTATTGGACTATGCTACGTCTGTCTTATACTGAGGTTATTCTACTTAATGGTAGCTCTAATCCAAGCATGTCCACGTGAGCGCCCCGAAGAGCACCTTTGCTCGTGACGATCGCGGTTGATCGTAGATACTAGATACTACATATGGCGAGTCGGCATGCACTCATTGACTACAGAAGCCGCTTTATAACTACGACTTCGTCTGTAGTAGTTCGACCTCGCGGTCGAACGGAAGGTCGTTCGAGTAGTAAGCAAATGATACGTGAATGAGCGCATTCAAAGTTCTCGTCGAAATGTAATAGTCATCGAATATGTATGGCCACCGATCGGAACCGGGTCTCTTAGAAGTCAGAAGTTTCTAGTCAGTCGAGCGTGTAATATGGGTAAAAGTTAACAGTAGAATGTGCTAGCGAGACCATAATAGAAGAACAACAACGGATATATGTCAAACGACACTAATAGTAGATACATTACAGACACACATATATAGTGTCATTATTATCATAGTATCATATTATCATTTCTCTGCTACTTTGCAACTCTCCGGTCTCCACTCCATGCTTGGCTTATCAGCTTGGGAGCCGATGAAAGCGCTCCCACCCTCAAAACAGCGGTTTCGACATGCCGTTTGTAATCCACTTCTCAGGTCTGAACAGAATAAAACTTTTCGTATACAATTTGGGAAGTATCTTGAGATGTAAGTTTTCATCAAATAACATTTTAGCATCACGTTAAAAAAATATTTGAAATTAACTATAATACAAATTTTGTTTTAATCACGAAGTACAATTCCTTATTACAGTAAAAGTTATTTGTGTGCCAGGCTAATAAGATACAGTGAATTGTTAATATTTTTATTAATACTCTCATATTATCTCTACATCTTAAATCTGTATCACAAACGAAAGGTTGAACAAGACCGACTGAAGATACCACGAGGAACGAACGGAAGGAAGATCCTAGTTAATTTGAATTACGATGAACGGCGATGCTACTTAATTAAACGGGTGCCCTTTCGCTCCAAGTTGTCTTTTGCATTATAATTTCATAATAAGTCCAGCCCGGAATGCACTATCTTCCTGCCGACTTCCCGCTAATTCATAATTCCAAAGTTTTTCCGGAAACGCACGAAACGTTTAGCCCTGTGAACCGCGAGGCCAAGCTAAACAAACTGGTCAAATTAAAAGCGACAGTTTACGCTGAAGTTTTTTCGTTATTTCACTTAAGCGATCCTATCTACCTTGGTATCTACCCGACTAGGTCGGATTCAAGGGGATTTATAAGAACGCACGCACACCTACGCCCGTTGAATGTACGGCCCAAAAGAACCGCGGAACAGTTTGTAAGAGTCGCGGCCATTAGAACGAATCTCGGGGATTTAATGTCTTCTTCCCTCCAGCCGGCTTAAACAGAGCTAAATGAAGTTTATGTATTATTGCTCGCGAAACTTCCGGCACTGCGGACAGATATTTACTCGCAAAGAATCAAAAATTTAGACCTGCCCCTACCATAGAACACGCTCGTGTTAAGATCAGATATAAAATGTGATTTCAACTTTCTAGAGACCTATAAAACCAACTTGAATGCATGTATACTCTTCAGGTAAATTCCGATCTTAATCCTTGGGGAAAAATGAAATAATAAAATATAAACAACGGGATGTGTCCGCAATAACTTTGAAAAAATAGTACTTTAATCATATTTATGATATTGAATAATTAGATAAATTTTCTCTTAAAATCTCAGTTCAGTTAAGAATTGGTTTCAGATAAATATCTGACTTTATACGTAACTCATTAGTATTATTATTATGAAAAAGTTTTTGAACACTCTGAAATAGTTTCGATACAAAATACCATCTCTCGGTGTTCTCATCGGCCAACAGATCACAAGCTCCGAAGCGTGGAACCACGAGCGCGCGAGCGACCGAGCTTTGGATTAAGCAAATGCCGGCAATAATAGTGATTATTCGGATTATGATATCAGAGCGCGAAGTGGGTTCGCTTGGACTTACCAGCAGCCACTAACTGCTACGCTACCAAATCCCGACTTCAAGACACCGGATTAAAACTATTACCACTTCGCGCCGCCTCCACTCTTCGGTATCCGCCACCGAAACCGGCTACTTTCTCTTTCTCTCTTCTTCGTTCTGCACTTAATTCGACCTCTACCAATGAGATCCTAAATTGATCTTGGCCTATCCGTAACGAAATTGTAATAATAAATTTTTCATCGATTAGTTTTCTGCACAATGTAACATACCAAATTTATTTACTGTAATTTTTCGAACCATCATTCCAAACGTATATCATGTAAAGTTTAATGGATGATAAAAAAAAACATGCTTAAACCAAATACGCTCATGGGAATGATAACAAAAACAATAAGTATATACATGTACATTGCACATCCGTTCATAAATCATAAATTCGAAACTTCGGTACGTGACTGCTTAAAATTCCCCATAACACTTTGCCTTTTCACGATGCAAACTCTCAGTGGGATAATCCTTACAAAAAGAAGTAAGGTTGTGCTTATAAGTTTGATCGAAGTAAGTACGTAAGTCTCGGCGTAGCGTCGCGAATCGCGGGTCGGTATTAATTCGGTAAACGGACTACGGAACCAGCGCGCCGCGTTATTTCGTGCGCAACCGGAAGATCGTCGCATGTTGGTTGGCTCTCGCGGCTAATTATTGTTTTAAGGATTACCGTTATGTGTTTATTATACGGTCTAGGAGGACCTTCCCTACCTTAATATTCGGTAGATTTCAGCTTCGGTCTCTGTGGGCGACACACCACCGGAGAGAGAGCTCTGCACCCCGCTTCCTGTCCCTCTCCCTCGCCCTCATCGCGTCTCGCGAACCGGCCTATGTTTATGAATAATTTTCACCTCTCGCGCTACCTAACCCCTGCCCTCGTCATCCAACCACTCCACTTCCTACGAACGTTCCTCCAAATCGTCCCTTGAGTATTCACCTCGTAAACCCCTAATGCTGTGTCCTCTTTCGAGGGCTGATTCCACTTTCTGATCCTTGCCACGTTTGCAGACACTGTCGCCGAAAAAATCAATATCAATATCGTCGATTCACAAAAAAAAGAACAAAAAATTTATTTGTACTTAATTTTAATTTTAGCCATGTAATTTGTTTGCACAATAGTTTTGCTGGATTCAAAATGCAACGACATTAAGAAGTCGTTGAAATTGTTCCTCAAGAATATTTTAACAAAATCACGGGCAAGAGAGGTGGAGAAAGAGAGAGAAAGAGATCCGGAAGCGCGTGCCGTACGTGCTACGGAATATTTCAACGGCACGCACGGTGCCGTCTCTCACCCTCTGGCTCGGGGAGGGCTGTCGCAGGCCGGTCTCGTATCTGTCCCGGCGCCGGCTCGGCCACCAGCGAAAGGGGATAGGATACGTTTATTTAAAAAATGATTTAACCTAATGGTTTTACATATGTAATCCCAATATAAAGCCGAGGCTAATCTCGGAGAACCACGCGTGGTCCACTCGTACATTCGGTAATCCACGTATGTGTCCACCAACCCGTGTGTCTCCGCACACCGCTTCCGCCATCACCACCCTCCTGACCTGTGCACGGACCTCCCTCCCCACCGCCACTACCGTTTCGCTCTTTTTTTTTCGTCCGACTTTTTTTCGATGAACAAGCACTAACGAAAATCACTGGTTTCCCAACACAGGCTCGGTGTATTTTCCACCGGGCGGTCAGTTAAAGGGGCGGCGTGTTTGCAAAGGCCGAGCATAGGGTGCATCGTGCTCGAGCGCGCGCCAGGATGATTTAGATGGTCCCCGATGATATCCGCGCCTTTTGAAAAATGTCGTCACGCCGAGGAGAAAAATATAGAAGCCGCGCTACGACCGTCCTGGTATGTGTGCCGCGCGCTTTATCAGCCCCACGGCGCAAACTTTATTGCCGGCCAAACGATATTTCTCGTCGAATCAGCGGTTAACAAAAGAGTTTGAAATACGAGTGGCGATGAGTGAAATTAGAAATTAGCAAATGCTCGTCCGCGAAATTGTAATCGAGGTAATCCGCCGCATATATGGAGCTCAAGTGGATACTTGACTCAATTATCCTTCGAATATGTCGCAGCAATTGTGCTAGTTACCCTGGCATTTTCGAATGTCGAAGAAACCTGACTGTAATACGTACGACGCTTCAGAGATTATTTTCTCATTTTCTTATATTGTTTTAACATACAATTTGAGAACAGTTGGAAATACGAAAAATACCTCTGATGATTTAATTTTGTAGAATTCTAAGCAATAATTTTATACACGTGAACAATGTATGTGATTACTTTTGCTGTAGCTCGGTTGTGTGCCGTACTGGCAAGTGGTCACCAGTCAAAGGGTTAAAATTCCCCCAAAAGAGCTAATCTAATTCCCGTATTCTTTCGCTATGAGTATGACAAAACGCGGCTGCTTACCTATACGAGAACCAACTTCGAAGATCATAAGCACGAACAATGCGAGCCCCGAATGGAGCTTTCTGCCTTCTTTCTCGGCACCTTTTCTCGCCAGTCTGACGACGTTCGCATGGAAGACAGCATTCTGTGCGCACAAACGGTGGGTGCAGCGAGTTAGCGCATGAAAAAGCGAAGAGGGCTGCGTTTACGTAGAAAAACACGCACTTAGGTAATCGCGCTACGCCCGCGGGCACCTGCAACGGTTCTTCTAATCAAAGAATTCCGAGCCGGGGAACGCCGGAGGAGAATTTAAATACGCGAGACGCATTCTGGTCGTCTGCGCCGTCATTGTCCCGGACGTAGCCGTTGTCGTCGTAACGAAATAAAACCCGACGGTAAAAGAGAGGACATCTGTCGGTTCTTTTAATTACCGCGGTACGTGTGCTCAGGCTAGAGGCTACCGTCATGGACCTTACATTTTCCTTCCCTCTCTTTTTCTCTGCGTTCGGCTACCTCCCACTAGCTTCCTCTCTCTTTCTCTCTTCTTGGTCGACGGTGCGCTTTCGTGCGCTCCCCTTCCGTCACCCTCGCGTCGTTCGTTCATACTCTATCAGATCTGGCTCGTTTGCATGATTCCGTCGCGTCCGAGAATTTACGTAGAAAGTCTATCAGAAAAGAAGAGAATATTAGCTTCGTTGGGAGGGTTGTATGGGGCATTCTGCTGGTCACATGGATGAATATTATTGAGGCATACTAGCTTAATATTTAAATAGAGACGGTGAATTAAATAAACTAGGTTTCATATTGACAAAATAAAAATTGCCAATAGTTATCTGCCAATTAAGAATGTATTGTCTATACAGTCAATTCTAAAAGTTTATATACTTTAGA
>NW_017149196.1:48943-63375 GCF_001652005.2 Ceratina calcarata | reverse complement strand
TGATTTAAAATTTTGCAAGTAGCTTTTTAATAGTAATAGGAATCTATAATAACAAATTCAACATGCTAGCATTGTTTAAGTATATAGCCTATACAACCTTAAGTATTTTTTTACATACATACAACTAAATTCATTCAACAATAAAGGCATGTAAGACGATTTAGCCGGTCATCTTAATCTCTCGGGCTCTATGATCGGGCACGTTGTGGGTTTGTAAGATTGAGGAGCAAGGCACGCAAGGGATACTACAAAGTAACAGAAAGGAACACCGTTGGAAACCGATGGGCGCGATGAAAGCGCGACGCAACCTCGAGAATTAACGGGCTTAGTTGCCGACGCAGGTGTCGTCGAGGAGGCGAACGCTAGCGAGAGCTGAATGAATTACGGCAGGAACGTCAGCCAGCCCAGCGGAACGTTGCTCGTTATATTTTGCGTAACATCCCGATTTTATGGGCCACCCTCCCTTTCCACCACCCCCATTTCTCGCGCCTTCCGTACCCGTGGCTCATCCGTAAGCCACAACTGAGGAGCCAACTATCGTTCTCGCGGATCTTACGTCCCTTCACTTAAATGTACTGTGAAAAGTTGATGGATTAAAGTCATGAACTTGCTGCCAGGACAAAGTTGAGTTCTGATATGTTCAAAAACTGAAAACGACAATTGATTACATGATGATACATATTCATGCAATCGATCGAATTGCTTCGTATATCACAACAAGGTAAAGGAACGTTTGACTGGTTTTTAAGATAAACATGTACAAACAAGTACATCCCACCGATTTCATTGACGTCGAAATATTCCCAACACGTGTTATCGTTACTCTGTTGTAAATATAATAGTTACCGTTTACAATTTGGCGTTGGTTTTTTTACGCAGTGTCGGTTTTATATCCCTAATTACGCGCTTGATTTTCTGTCAAATAAAAACACGCTTGATTGCTGATACACCGTATTTCGTCACAGGCATCGTACGCAGCCGGCTTAACGAATTATGCCTAATCTATGCATCCGCTTATCATAATGACTCTCGTTATATCGTGAGCATAGCTTCCTAAGCCGGGCACACCGCCCCTTCGACTACCGCGCTGTCGCCTGTACCCTGGCCAACCTTAAAGAGTAATAAAAATACTCCGAGTAACTAAACGATATTAGGTCGTTACGAGGTCACCGAGCGGAATTAAGTGCACTACCTTCTTACCGAACATTCATATCGATTAAGTACCTGCATTGTACATACAGGGTGTCCCACGAAACACTGAACTGTCCTTTATTTGCTAAATTATGGGAGATGGGCGAAAGCTTTTATAGTAAGTAAGGGGGCACATCTTTCGATGCAAACTAATTTTTTGTTACGTTATTATTTAATGGGGTAGGATCATATTTGTTTTTATAGATAAGTCTATGTACTGTTTTTGCATCATTTGATAGAGGTTGTCAATGCTGCCTTGACATTTGAAAGAATAGAATTTACCATCGTATCTTATCCTCAAAAAATTAACTTTTTTATGAAAAAGTAAAAAAATTAGGCAAGTTTGAGATGCGTTATTCCAATAAAATAATTTTATGTATAAAAATTATAGTCTAGTGAAAAGAAGCTCCTGAAAGTTGTGAAATCAAGAAAAGACGTCAGACGTTTCCCATTTACTTATTATTATCATAATCGTAGACAATATTCAACTAAATTTAAATAACAACATAAAAAAATTGTTTCTATCAAAAGACGTACCCCCTTGAATCGTGCATGTTTCGTATATGTATAAACTTTCGTCTACCTCTCATAACTTAAGAAATAAAGGACTGTCCAGTGTCTCGTAGGACACCATGTACATAACTACTATATGTGCAAAAATAATTTACGATACAATTATTAATATACAATACATTAAATATTTTTCACCAAATGTGCGAGAAACCTTTGTTTTTGTGTAATTAAAATGAAAGTTTATCTCATAGCGGCGCATCGGTCTAAAGGTAACGTCCAACGGCGAACGAAAGATAAGTGAACTCTCCCGGTTTCATCTTTTCTTTCTCGACAATAAATCTTGGGGAAAAAACCTATCCGGATCTCCCACTGGCCTTTTCGCCGCTTAGCCTAAAAATTCATTAGATTATAAAGCCATTAATGCTCATTCGCGTGACCGGATTCCTCTTCCAGTTAGCCGGGTCCCATAGCTAGATTGATATCCTGTCCAGTTAAAACTTTGATTGTATTTCATTTGAATTTTCATCCTCAAATTAAAGTTCTTTATTTTTAATCCAATCGTTTTGTCTATCTTCAAGATTTTCAATTTAATCGCTAAGAAGCAATTCGTATAACATTTGAACATGTTGAAATATTTTCACGTACCTTCTTCGGAACTATGAACGTTTACGTAAATATTAAAATGTATTGAAATTTCCCAATAATGCTTTAGCATAGTCCAGAACGTGCAGTCATCGTTGCACACAAAATATGTTGATACTGACATAAGAACAATAGTTTATATTACATACTGAGGACAGTTTAACGCAGTAGACAGGAAAGCACAAAAGTTGAAACAAGCTGGGTAAATTATCGAGAAACGTGGAAGGGTTTAGCAAAGTCGGTGAAAAGCCGCAACGGAAATACGTGGACAACTTAAGCTCAGAACGAAGGTAACTACGACGCAGAAAAGTTTCCTAGAACAAAATAATACGTAAGATTCGCTTTGAAGTCAGGCCCGCGCCATTCTTTGTACAAATTGGAAGAAAAGCGCGACGTAAAAAGCTTCGCTCCGCCCGGGGTTAATACGTTTATGTAGGAAAAATTATTTTTAATTTTTTCTAGAACGCTTCTGACAAGAGAGAAGTGTACAAGCATGGGTGCAAGAGTGTGGGAGAATACGCGGCACTGCCGTGTAAGAATTTCGTAATTAGATTCGAGCAGCTGCCTCTGTTAGTTCTTTCTTTTCTTCAGCCAAGAAATTTGCCCGTAAGTTCCGGGACCGTGATGGGTCACGATGTGTAAAACGTCTCTGTGTTGACCCGCGTCCAAAAATTCGAGCATTATTAGACATATTTCCCCTTTAAGATAATAGACCCTGTCAGATTTATAATTGAGACCGTAATGAAACTACATACCTGGAGATATGATCTTCCAGATTCCACCCTCGAAACAGCAACAAGATACCCAGCATCGTACTTATATTAATACTATTTTGTATAGCTTATGAGAATTGATCGTATAATTGAACTTGTTATAAAATCGAATTTAGAAAATCTGAACAATAAATAGTCGTTCATGTTAATAATATTAATAACGATATCGATATTTATTTCCTAAAATGAAGCTTGCTTTTTCGTTATGGCTCCTAACAAACAATAGACCGAGGCTCAGAACAATGAAATGCAATATTTAGAACCGCGTGAACCGGTTAGCCGTGGTTGGCGGGGATAGGAAACACGTATGGTCCAGCGGTACGTAAGGGTGGCTATAAATTTTGATAATACCGAAATTGTGACAGAACGAAGAAAAATCCCCACGAGGCTACAGTGCAAAGTGCGAATAAATCGTTGCGTGTGCCTTTGTCAACGAAGCATGAAAGGTTGGGTGCACAAAGGGTAAGAGAAGGAGAAAAGCCGGCCAGGGAGGAAACGAGTGAGATCGAGGACAGAGCGTGGTGTAGAGGGGGGCGGAACGAAGCCCAGGGGTTGACCACGTCGTCTGGTTTTCGACCGACTCTCTCTACTGGTGCGTGCGTGCGTACATTTTTATCAATTATTAAGAACTCTGGCGTGCTTTTGCAGCGGGGCGCTGGTAGAGTTACTTTCGTCCTTGTCGCTCGTATATTCGGTGTAACCAGTCGTTGCTAGCGATACCCTATGCCCTATGCCCATTGACTTTTTTTTTCTTCTCCCACCCTCTTTTTCCACAGGCTTCTCTGCCTGTCTCTTTCTCTCTCATTCCCCATTTGCGTCAAATCCTTCCTCCTACTTTTTTCAGCGCTACTCTCTCTCTTTTTCTTGCCTCCTCCTTCCCCACCCTTCAGCTACGCTGCGCCGTGGACATTAATAACGGCCACGACTAACCACCGTCAACCCCTTTTGCCGGCGTTACCGTGTCCAGCCACGGAAAGTGCGAGAGTAATAATAAAATATACGAAATGTAGGCGACCATCGTCACCGCGTCCCGACTCGTCCCGTGAAAAATAAACACCACGACGTTCTGGTGTATTCCTTCGTTACACGACGAGGGTACGGCAATCGCGAAAGATTAGGGTAATTTGCGTTAAATAACGACACGTCGCGTGGATTAAGTAGCGGGACACTTGCCTGGCTACTTAAATTACGGTAATCAGTAATAATTCTTTTCCCTCAGAACTGTATATGCTCAATCTCAACGTAGATAAACGAAATAATATTAATAACAGCGTAATCAAAAGTGAAATAATAATACATATTACATAAGTACTTAAGTCAATGATTCTGGAAGTAATATAAGTAAATGCCTGACCAGACGAGTGTATGGATCGTTAACAATGAAATAAGAAATTCATAAAATGAAATATCAAAGGCTGCATATAAATATTTTTTTATCGTGTTAGGAATATTTAATTATTACATTTTCTACCTAGTTCACACTAATTATAAACAATTCTCTGCATGATATTCAGAATGTTTTCACGTTTATATAATTCCAGAGTACACAGTGAAACGGTAGATATTCGAAAGGCAAGGTGGCATCCGGCTTCTACAAATGATTCACATCTACTGGTGTTAACATCCGAAAATACATTTCGGTAATTAAGTGGTATCTTCAGTAACATTGCTCATATTCTAATCAGTAATTAAACAAGTATTCACAAGTACTTCATTTGTGCAATTAACTTGACATATATTTTAAAAACTGATAGATAAGATTGTAAAGTTAATCCTAATTTTTGTGTAGTTTATACGAATGTGAACTGGGTAACAGGCCAAGACTGGTCAAATGTTGGAAGATTGGCCGTGTACCTTTTAGTTCACCATCAAAGCTTCCAGACTTTACTTCTTTAGGTGATACGGCGATTGACTTTGATTTCGCTACGCCTACTCTTCGGAAACCGGAAATGTTTGCGAGTAAAGACATTAACAAGGTATAGCGAGAAAACGTGAAATGTTCTCGATCTTACGAATCGCGAAATTTTATCAGTAATTTTTTTCAGAATAATATGATTGATTGGAATCAGATCGAATGGCCTATTCTAGTTCTTCGTGGAAATGGAGAAGTGCTCATTGTTCGAGGCAACATTTTACATAAGTAAGTCATATATGTATTTATGTCGGTTATTATGAAAGTTGAGTGAATCTAAAAGTAAAAAAAAATTAAAATTTTCATTTATATGATATCATTTATATTACTATCAATTTGCGTATCAATATTTAAATAATTTTTGTTAATAAAAATTTTTAGACCGCTTTTATAATAACCAGCTATCCATTTATAAACAGAGTAGATATTAATTAATTTTTTTACAATTATTCTTCTATTTTATTTTTAAGTCATGAAAGTCCAATAGTATCTAAACCACTGTCGATGTATCCTCCGGCTGCTGATAATTACGGAACAGATTTTTGTTCTATCATGTGTCTACAAACTACCCCTCCAATAGTAGTTATTGCTATGTGTACTGGAAAGATTTACCATGCTATCCTGTTGAAAGAGTTGGAGGAAAATGGTAATGATGAAACGGTAAATATCTTATTTATTGTTTGCAAAAAAAATACAAAATCAATTAATGGAATTATTTATTCATGATTAATTGTACTATATTTCTAGACTACGACTCAGTACAATTACACTAGTAATTGTCAAACATCAGAAAAGGATGCATTATACGTATACGAGTATGCTGAAATTGAATTAGGTCTTTCCTTTGGGGATAATGATGAGAAGTATAATTGTCCGATACATCTTCGGTCCGATAAGGGTAACAAGTCAAGATACTTTTGTTCTCACAATGCGGGAATCCATATGATCAATCTGCCCATGGTCTCTCAGTTAGAAGAATATATCAACGAAGCGGATGGTAAGAAACTGTTAACTGTAGAAATGTAAAAAATTTCTTGCAAAATATATTTAATCCCAATAATACGTAACAATTTTGCAATTTCCATTTCTTAATATAAAAAGAAAAGACCAATTTTTATTAGCTCACATTAATTTGCGTAATTTGGATACAACTTTTGACAGTGAATTATTGCAGAAGGTGATGATGTTCCCTTGCCATCAATTTCAAATCAATCCAGCTCACAGTACTTGATTTGTACAAGAACTGAACACACGGGAATGAACGATGCTACACCGATTCTCGGATTTGGACTTCTACAGGAACCGTGTGTTTTGATAGCTTTATTACATAACGGCGATATCATTGCCCGATCAGTTATCGATTTTTATTATTTTCCAAAAATTGAACCCCCGGAGCCAGTAATTCACAACAAAAATAAAGTAAGAAATTCTTTTTATGCTACAATTCTATTGATAATAATATATTATACGTAACACAAATATTAAAGATCCATAAAGAAGAATTTGATGTGTATATAAAAAAGTTGTTGAAACGTGAGACGTCGCAGCCACTTATTAAAATGAGTACGAAGTCTATGTCCCCTCGAGAATGTTTACAGGTATTACAATAAATAATCAAATAAACAATGATTAGAGAGCATGAAAAATAATAAAACAAATCTTCGTAACTAGCTTTTATATCACGCGACTGATATTTTCCGCAAAGAACATTTTGTTAAGTATGACATTGTGAGAGAAGAAATAAGTAAAAAGATGCGTGCGTTAGAAGTAATGAAAACACAACTACTAAAGGAATTGAATAATCTAATGGAGACCAAAGAAGAATTAAGACAAACTGCTGAACGTTTGGCTGAACAGTACGAGGATATTAAGGATGTCCAAGAAAAATTAGCGAAAAGGTAAAGTAAATTTAAAGTCTCTTGTTATAAGCTCGAAACTTTACGAAGACAAATGCAAGCATCGTATGAGATGTACAAAATCTTGTTTCACAATTGAGTAAGATTACAATGTTACTGTAAAATCGTGTTCATAGAGCGAAAGAGGTATTGCGATTAGTAAACTACAAGGAGCCTTCGATGACTCCTCTTGAAAGAGCAGAAGCAGAAGAATTAAGAAAAATGGAGGAAAAAGTAAAGGAAATGGATGTCAAATTGTCAGAACTTAAAAAGAAAACGGATCAACAGTCTGGGCAAATAGAAACCAATGAAAGCATTGAGAAGAAAAAAGAAATTGTTCTTAATAAGGATCAAGAAAAGATTATTAAGAATAGCCTCGGACAAATGTATGTACTATAATAATTTAATGAAGACACGGAAGCTGCAAATACATATAAAAGTACAAAGTCAAAATTTATCTTCTGCTTATTACAGGTCTAAGGATATAAAAGAACTGATTGCAGAAGTTAAAAAGTTTGAGGAAGAAGTGAGTATTTAATTAAAAATATTAAGTATTATGTTTTTTTGAGTAATGAGTGTAAATTTCAATACCTTAAAATGTAAATGTATCCGTGTAACAAAAAATGATTAAATGTTGTTTTTATTTTATTTATAAAATAATTTATTATGCTATCTATACAGAGTTCTTACATTTGGCCATGCTATCGACATTGAATATACTTTTGATAACTTCACAGGAGTTACTTGTACACGTATCAGTTACCATAAAAATGGTTCCACATTAAATTCTAAAATATTTAAGTACTATAGATTGTTAAAAGTGTTGCAATGAAATAATAACAACGATATTTCTATATTACTTGTTTTTGAAATAAATTTATCGAATATGTACAAAAATAAAGAGAATATTCTATATTACGAATTATTAATGACAGTACAATAAAATTAAATAAATAAACAAATTTTTCTAAGAATATTTTATGATCACATGAATTGTTTCATCAAAAATGATTATCCTGTAGCTTTTAATCAAAAAAAGGTTTTGACTAGTCGCTACATATCATTTCTTCTATTCCAGCATTCCACGTTCCATCGCAAAAGATTGCTCAAGGTACAAAAATATAATGAGAAACATCATTGGAATCTTCCATAACTTTTGACTGTAACAATTTAATCTCAAGTCTCAATTTTTCCTTCTCCATTTCTTGCTTTCGTATCTCATTCGAATAACAGTTCATCTGTAACTTTAATTTGTCCTTTTTAAGCTTCAACATTTCTGTTTCATGATACAGCTTTCCTTTTTCGGCACGAAGTACTGCTAGCTGCTCTTGAAGCAACTGATGACTGGCTTCATCTGACAATATCACTTCAGAAGTATTCATATCTGTTTTTGTATTCGTTGTCGACTTCGGCTCAGTTAATTTAGTCTGGGATTTAGTTTCAGTCTCTGCCCCAGCATTCGTAGTATCTTCCATTATCCAAATCCTAGAATCCGCAGTTTCGTCAAAAGTATTCGTTGGTGACTTTACCGTTTGTGGTGACCGAGGTGTAAGGGGCCTATTTTGTTGTATAGGAGTAGATGTAATGGTATCGATATCCAAGCCTAACATAAAACTTTCAGTTTTCATTCCTACATTTAAGAAAATTCAAACAATTAATTCAAATTACCTCTAGTGCCGGGGGATTGACTACCGTCTACCGCCTGTGACAAATGATTATTACAATAAGTATCAAATTCTCTTTCATCTACAAAGACAGAACCGTCAGCATTTACGATGGATTCAACGATTACAGATGGATCCCCATCTTGCATTACTAATTCTCCTACGATTTCACCATTTGTTGCTATAATATCCCCATCGTTACTTGTTCTCAATATTTCACCTTCTGTAGTATCGATTTCATCTACTACTTCTTCTTGAGTCAATTGGCCGCTATACGAATCATCCCCATCGTTTCCTTCGCTTACTTCCAATTCGGTTGGTAGACCCTAAAATATAATTCCTCTAATTATTGTCTATCTATTGAATTATTTAATATCAATTAAAATACCGTACATCTTGTCCCCAAGGAGACTCTTGTTCTTTCTTTATCCTTTTTATTGTTTGCGCAATTTCATCTTCGGATTCAGAATAAATTTTTCCATCATTATCTCTGCCTTGCGTCTTCTCTATATCATGAATTTTTTTAAACAATTGATACGCTCTTTCAGGCGTTATATTTCTCTTTTGCTTATTGGCTGCTGCTATGTTAAATAAATCTTTGGATCTAAGTATCTTGTTTGTTCGTAATCGTACATATTCTTTTAGTCTCTTACGATCAATATGTAATTGCATGAGATCTTGTACCTCTTGCTTAATTTCACCACATAATTTTCTTTCTTGTGGAAGGTTCTTAAACAATTCCTAGTGAAAAATACAATCAAATACAATATTGGAACATTGTTTTTTACGTTCAGTCTGATGATATTTACCTCTGAAATTTCATGATTATGTTCATTATTAATACTAGTTACTTCTAACTTTGTACCATCTTTTGATGCCCTTAACATAATATGAGCTGGACAATTTGTCCTTATTGACCTACATAAAATAACAGCACATATAAATGTACATTGAGATATATATTTATTAATTTTATAATAATTGTCATAATACTTTAGTTTAAGTAATATATTATAAACTAACTGAGATTGTCTTCTACCAGCTCCACGTGGTAAAAACTTTTGGCCTCCATAGATACAAGCATATTTCACTGAATAGTATTTCAAACATTCACTAATTGGACGAGCAGTTTTCATATGAGCTCCGTTAACTGTTCTACTATCTCTTCTCCAATAATGAACTAGACTATGTTTTGAAAATCTCTCCAATTTATGTTCCAGTTGCTCATAGCTGTCAAACATTTCTCCCAAATGAAAAGATACGTCTTCATCTTCCATAATATTTACATCCATCATAAAAGATACAGTTATCAATCTATTTTGTGATCAAACATATGTTGTGTATACATAATACGTTATTAAAGATAACATATAAAGACGTCATGTTATTCATAAGTAACTTTCATATCATTTTTTGTAAAATAGATGATGCAAGGGGAATGACCTAAAAATTGAAGTCAGATTTTGAAACTCATAAACATGATCTATTATATGTTGAAAATAAAGTAAAGGGTAGAGAACATTCTGGGACAAATGAAATAATATCGTCTCAATTATAATTTGCATTATTATTTAATACGACTTCTACTGAGTAAATAACTCTTTCGATAATGATATAACAGTTCAAATGCAGGCATTATTTGTTTTCGTTTCTCAAAATATTGAGGTTAGACTTCGATTTGATTGGCGTGGTAGAAGCCATGACGATGAGAAACCGTGAACACAGCCGGATAGAATTACTCAAGAGCCGGACAAAATCAGGCGGGATTTTTTTACCATTTACTAATCTCTAATCTCAAGTTCAACTTACATTCTGTCACATTTTTCGTAACATTCCTGTTTTTTGTCAATGTCCTATTGCCCCTAATCGTTACGAAAACAAACCCTGCAGTTTTGCGCCACTTCTAATACAACACAAATGACTGAACTACAGCGCAACTATTATAAGTTGTCGATTATTCGAATATTTTTGCACTTTACCTGATTAAATCACATTTAATACTACCTAACAACTTGTTCAACGCAAATTTATTTATATTTTCTTATATTAAATGTTCGAACAGGAGATCGAGAATTTTGTGAACTCTGATAACCTATCGAAACACAATAATGTATGTTACTCTTATACTCAAAATAGTGTTTATTCTTTAATATACAAAAATGTTGTTTAAAGATTTCTATGAATCGTAGGAATTTACAAATTTTAATTTACATGAGATTTCATTATAAACTATGTTTATGGACAACTTTTTGTCTATATACAATATAATTATATATAAAATACATGATTATTAGTACATCCAATCATTATCATCTTCAGTACCATTTGGAGGAACTGGTGGTGGTTCATTTTGTGTCATAAAAGGTACCTATAGAAAGAGATGCTAAGAATAAGATTTGAAATTGAAATATACAATGTAAAACAAACAAGTATACAAACTGTAGTATGTTCAGTATTATTCGGAATATCCATTCTTTTACTATTTATAGAACTTGGCTCTGTTTCTATATCTCTGTTCTCATTCATGTTGTACAGAACTTGTAATGTGACGTTCTATAACACAAATTTGATAAAAACGATAGTGTAACTAGTATTGCATATATATAAACTATATTTTATGTTCTTACTTTTATTGTATCAGCTATTATTGTTCTTATTATATCTTTAGAGTAAGATTCATCTGTAAATTTATCTAACAAAACGTGATAGACTTTATTCATTGTCTGTTTAATTTCCTTATTTTTACTGTCATTCTAGAAAGCAGAATTATAATCAGTAGAGCGTGAACAGAAGTATTACTATATATAGAAGAATTTGTCTTTGCTTCTACCTTGTCCGTAGAACTGCATTCTTCAGAAGGCTTAGATACTTTATTTTGAAATGACATCAACTGTTCCTCATATTTAACAATGACTTTGTTTGCTTCTTCTAAATTCGTCTTTGCACTATCAAGTGCAATATTAGATTCCTTTAAGGATACTTCTAATTCTTTGATAGTTTTATTTAAACTTTCGTTAACGTGCATTAAACATTCCTTCTGAGTGTCAAGCTCTTTCATTTGCTCTATATTAGTCGTGACGTTAATATTTTATTAACATACTAACGCATAATTATTAATGAAGTTCGTATTACCTTTCGATTGTTTTAATTCTTTTTCCAATACGATAATTCTGTCTTTCATTTCATTTAATTGCGTGATATTATCACCTGCTGTACCAGTAGATTTATGTGATTCTTCAGACGCATTTATGTTTAACAACATTTTTAAAGTAGCATCCAAAGCTGTCCTATCTTTTATAGGAGTTGTAGCATTTTGAAGTTCAAGAACATGAAACTGTATATGACACATAATAGTATTTCGCTAGATGACATAACTCTTGTGTATATATACCTTGTCAAGGAGTTTTTGCACATTGTCAGCTATCTTAGACATCCCCATTCTGAGTTCTGCATTTGTTATTCTATTTTCTGATAATAAAACATTCAATCCTGGATCTATTACTGATGGTACTGTTGGAGTTACTGTTTGCGACTCTAATGAATAGACGCGACCATCTAAAGTAACAAAATTTGGCTGCAAAAAGCCATATATTAATAAAGAAGATACAGTTATCAAATAATTCATGCATTTCCTATTGATGCACCTGTATTTGTGTGGGCGACCATTGTGGAGTATAGGCAGTTGAATTAACCAAAGGTTTACAAGTACTATTTGCTATAGACACATCACCTTTTGGTCTAAGTATTCTATGTGAATTCTTTACAACCTCTTCCTTAAATTCTTTTGGAGAATGCTTTCTGTGCACTTCTTCTTCTGATGATTCAATCTATAAAAAAAAAATTATTAAACTATTAAGTAGGGATGCTTGCACATATGAAATTTCATATTATATCCTCTTACTCTTTTTAGATGAGGTGGTTTATGCGATATATCATCCTAAAAACAGAAAGGCTTATTTTATTCATTCTATTCTATTGTAAGAGTAAATCATTGAGCAAAGCAAAATAATGCATGCCTCAGTATCATCAGAATCTGTGGTAGTAGATGTAGGAATTTTTGGTAATATAGACTGCCCCATTTTTGCCATTCGTGATATGATTGAAGCTTTACCACTTGAAACTTTATGAGTATAAGTGGTTGTCTCTGGTGTTTGTATGTCTGTTATTTCTATTTCTAATAATACATCTTTCTCTTTGGGAAATCCTGGTCCTAAACTAATCTGCAATATAACTACATTCAAGACACATGTACATCCTCATAAATTTACATTTATTAGAATTTAATATGAAACCTGTTTATTAGGAGGCAAAAATAAAATTCTTTTTAATCCCTTGCTGCTTCCCACAAGTGTTTTTTCCCAATTATCATCTGTGGATATTTCTACTGTCATTGTTTGATATGTTGTAGGAATTTCTCTAAGAGGCTGTATTATTTCTGTGGTTATAAAATACTTGAGAGATACATTATTCCCTTCTTTTGCTATTGCATCTTTATTAGCTGGTGATAAATTCTGATAAAGTACATTTTCCAGCCTTCCATTCCTAGATAAATATCGTGCTAGCCCTACTTCTCTAGCAAATTCTATACAAACATCATTGCTTTCAAATGAAATTGACCAGTTCTCCTTATTGCTATCATAATAACTTGCATAATTGTTTGGTTGAATAGCAAATAAGAAATCATGAGTTACTGTAACAAGTGACAAGTGCTCCTGTTTATTTTTATATAAAATAATTTGATATAATTTTGTTACGTAATTTCCTGTAAGAGCTATGCCAAGTTTGCCAATTGATGTATAACTTCCATTCTGTCTATAAATGAAGTATATGAATTATTTTATGTATTAGAAAATAATTAGAATAGACTGAATGAAGAAATAAAATGTTGAATCTCACAATTTGAAGACATAAACTGCTTTTGCTATTATAACTTCTGCTTTGTTTGAGATTGTTTGAGTCGAACTTCGAGGTGTGTTTACTTTTTTGGGGACTTGTTTCATTAAAGAACCATCTAATGTTTTCGATTGCAATCCGAAGATAGCAGCTAAATTTGAACTGAAAGAATTACATATTTATTGACTGCAGTAAGACTGTAAAAATAATAAAAACGCAAAGAATGAAGTTTAATTTTGAAAATATAACCTTTGTAATATTTCAATTACACGTTATACATACATCGTATATATTATACAGCTACTAAATATTTTTCTGGGTGATATTTTTTAAGTGTGTATTGACATAACAAGGACTTAATTCATTGAAAAAGGAAAATAAACATACCCGCCTGCTGGCAAAAAATCAGATTCATCGTCATCTCGTAAAATTTTATCCAGATTTAATGCCTGGTTTCCTACATTCATGACTGTAAATAAATGAATTCTATAAACAATGTTCTTTTATAATTAAACACTATAAAACAGCGATAAAAACATAGATTTGTATTGTTTGGCAGCAATAAATGTCAGCAGAGGTGGGGAGAGGCCATAAACTTATACAGATAGACTGCGCGCTCTTTCTTCGTTTATCGAAAAGGAAAGGCTGCGCAATAATTAATGCTGTATGATAAACATCGAAAATTGATTTCTTAATTATTTAAACTAGGCATCTTGGCTCATTCTCGGTCCGTCACATCACGCTGTCGACGTGACAACGAGAAAAACGATTTATTGCTGTCTAGCAGCAAAACACAAGAAGTGCTTCCCGAGTTTTAATATAAGGAAATAAATTAATGAGATTAATGCAATCAGGACTGATGTTATATGATAAATGAGTAAACAAATTACTTTCCTGCTCTTTACTAAGTATTTTAACAACGCAATTGAACTTTATCATTGTTGTAGAT
>NW_017149196.1:47720-48501 GCF_001652005.2 Ceratina calcarata | reverse complement strand
ATTGGGCCCCATTCGGTGTCCCATTAATAACACGGGCGCTACCATTCTTTAGTAGTACCGGTAGTATCTCCTCGGTGATGTAAGTAAAGTAAGTATAAGGGTGTAAGTGTGGATCTGTGAACCTGAACGGCTTCGTTCGGTGTTCGATTTCGATAGTGACATATGTGGTTAATTTTTAAGTGCAGTACAGTGCAGTAGGTGCAGTGTGCAGTATCGTAGTATCGTACATTTCTTAACAATGTACTAATCTGTTTTTTGTGACATTGTTTGCAGTTACTTGCAATCGTACGTTCTGTTCATTTATTTATTCAATAATTATTTTTATATTAACTAAAAGGCTCGTTTAAACTGCGGCACTCAGAAGAATATTATTACTGGGTTTACATAACCTGTTTCTATATGATTGTTTTATTAATATACTAATAACAAGACCTATAAATTTGCATAAAACTTTTTAAATTGTAATTAGCACCAGTTATATACATGTGAGCAAACAACGTGTGGATAAACAACGAAGCATTTTTTATAAATCGGTGTATGATGTTCGTGCGTAAGACTTATTTGGAGAGTGAAAAATACGGAAGCAAAGTTCCTTTTCAAGTAGAACAATAAAAAACGTGACACGAATATCCACTTTAGCATTCGGAACGCTTGACCTAACGGAATTTCGTAATGAGATTAATTTATAATATATATTGATTATCTTATAGTACAATTAAAAAAAATTATTTAACATTTTTATGTTGAAGTAAATACTAAATATATTTGAGTATTTTAACAT
>NW_017149196.1:41110-47594 GCF_001652005.2 Ceratina calcarata | reverse complement strand
ATAAAATTGAAATACGTAAAACAAACAAATTAAACGTATAATTCAAGAATCATTTTGACATATTAGGAAGTTGAAGAAGATAAAAAGAATGCAGCAAAACTAAATGCTTTGGTACAAATGGTGCCATCGAAAGATTGGCCAGAAAGGAAAGAACCACCAGAATTTTCAAATCCTCCTAAAACCAAATCGAAGTCAACCAAAGAGAAACATGAATACGTATTGCAACCTCATGTCAGCGAAGGAAAAAAAATACATTCATTTGCTCAAGTATGTAAAAAAGTTTGATAACCTGTGTAAAATATCTTGTTATCTTTAAATGAATCTTTAAGTATTATAAATTTTGAACATAAAATGATTCTTTAGGGAGAAGGACCTCCACCGGACCCTAAATACAACTTTTTAGCAGATTCTGAGCGAGAAGAACCTGGCGTGGAAAACATAAAGGAAACTAATGGAAATAAATCTCATCAGAAGCAGATGAGAGGGAATTTTAAAGGTAGAAGAATCGTCGGCAGAGGTGGTACTCAGAAAGTATGTAACATCGTTATATTCGTAATTTTAGATGTTTAAATCGATTATTGAAGATTTTATACTCGTTTTCAGGATTGTAAATCATCTAGAGGAAATTGTAAAGATGACTCTCAACCGGGGTATGATGCTTGGAGAGCTGAAAGAAATCGCATTGACGAGGATCGAATCAGTAGGCAGAAGACTGCAGAGGGCAATTGGCGCAGAGAATGGGATAATGATAAAGTATGGTCAACTGTACAAATAATATCGAAGTCATATCGAAATTGCATATTATGTTACAGGTGCATATTGTAGATGATATAACAAAGAAATCATCGAAGCCCATGTTAGGAGACTATGTAAAAAAAGACTCCGATAGAAGATATCATAACAGTATGTCTGAAGATCGATATCATTAAACTTTTAAAATTTAAATATACACCATTACCACAAATTACCAAAGTGTTTTCTTTTAGATAATGAACATGTCAATTACACTCGTGGCACAGGCCATCGCTCTCATCGTGGTTCCACAAAGAATTTCCACGGAAATTATGAAAATCGGTCTCATAATACTTATGATCAGCACAGGAACAATTCGTCAATGTCGGCAAAAGTATCGGTTTCTCCAACTTCCGAAGAAAGAACCGTTATTGCAACCGAAAAGAGTATTAAGGTCACTGTAAATCAGAGCAACGTAACGAAAGGCACAGTAATGAGTGTCAAAGGTAGGTATTACAGATGTTCACCATATTCTTAATCAGAATTCGTTTGTACTTAAAAATACTAATATAAAAATACCTATATACAAATCTTAGTGAATTCACCAAACATAGCTGGAACCGGAAGAGTGGGACCGCGACAAAGAACTCGCGTTACGTATAGCCATTCAGATGTTGATGTGCCTCCATCCGAAGATGAACCTTTCTTTCGGCAAAAGTCATTTGAAGACAAAGCGAAAGGAACTTATTTCAATAATCAGAAATTCTCTAATCTGAAGAAATCTCATTCGCAGAAGAAGAAGGAGAATGAGACGAAATATCGTCAGAGGAAAAATAGTGAAGGGAATTCGCACGAATTTCAATCTTATATGCAGAGGGATCATCAGAAATTCATTCCTAATAAATCATCACATCTCTTTAAGGAGAATAGTAAGGTAACGAAACCCGATTCTTCAGACATAGATGTTTTACAAAAACGTCAAACTCAGGAGTGTTCTACTTTCGACAAAATGAAAGTTGAACGTGACATAGAATGTGATACTGAACATAATGATGAACAGGATAATAAACATGATACGGAAGGTAGTATGGAATGTGATGTTGGACATGATGATGAACAGGATAATAAACATGATACGGAAGGTAGTATGGAATGCGATGTTGAACATAACGATGAACAGGATAATAAACATAATACGGAAGGTAGTATGGAATGCGATGTTGAACATGATGACGAACAAGATAATAAACATGATACGGAAGATAGTATACAATGCGATGTTCAACATAATGATGAACAGAATAATAAACATGATACGGAAGGTAGTACGGAACATAATGTGGAGCAGTATGATGAACTGGAGATGAAACGTAATGTCGAAAACGATAGTGAACAAAATACTGAACAGAGTATTGAATGTAATATTACAGCAGAAACAATTAGGACACCACCAGAAGGAATACAAGTAAGTAACGTAAAAAATGGAGAAACGAATGTTAAAGATAAGTTATTGGATGAAGTATTGCTAATGAACGAAGAAACTGATGAAACTGTATTAATCCCTGCATCGAGTGCGGAGAATTCTGTTCACGTTGCCAAAGATGAAACGCATAATATTACTTCCGATGACAAAAATTCTGATCCTCTTGCATGTAAGATAGTAGAGGAATCATGTAAAGGTAGTAATGTGTCTTCCGAGGCATCGATTTCAGGTGACAATCCATCCAACAAGCAACTTGTGCCAAAAGAAAATGAAGAATCATCGAGCGATGTCGTCGAAATGCTTAAACCTCGTCTACACGAGATTAATGAAGAATTATTGAAACAAACGAAAGATGATACAGAACAGTTTGCAAACGATAACTGTGATAATATCGAAGAAGAAATTACGGTACAACGAAATACAGAAGAGGTGATAGATAATTCTGTGTCTTCGTTGGAAAATAAAACACACTCTGTGATAGAAATTAAGGATCAACTGATATGCAATACCCATTTAGTTCAAGTGTCGAATACTGAAAAAGAGACGAGTAATTCGTCTAATGAAAATTTAAGAGATACACATGAAGTAAATTTAGAAAATATTCATACGGTTAGTATTGTGAATGTGGATAATGACGTAACAGAAAATACAGAAAAAACGGAAGAACCTAACGACAAGAAACAAGAGAAAGAAAACGAGAGGGAGAATGAATCATTGCAATAAAAAACAACACCGATGTTCGGTAGTATGTGTAACATATCCGTTACACTTTACTCTTTTTCTAAGCTAATACATTTTTGAGTCACTGTAATTAAGTGATACTACTTGCGCACAATCGTTAACATTAACTGATTAATCCTTTGCCGGTGTATGACTTTCTGTACTATTTATATATTTATGATCGATGTAAAACATCTTGTACATTGGAACTTAGTTTTTAATTTGGACAAAACGTTCACATTACTTTAGTTTTCAATGATGGACAAAACGAATTACTAAAAAATTTTTTTTTTAATACATTGAAAGTGATATAAACAATGTAAGTGAAAGTAATGTAAACACTGATGAAATTAATATTTTTATTTCGAGAAATACGGTTTTTATCCTTACAACTTTATTTTTTGTTTGAAAATAAAGGACCGTAAAGGATTAGCGCATTAAAAAGTAATCGCTATTAGTACTTTAATAATAATATGTAGAAACTGACAATGTCAGTATTCGTATTTCTTGATATTTTGTATAAAAATTCTATGAAAATAGAATACTAAAAATTTTGTTCAGACATTGTGCTCGAATGATATTTTTATAATTACCTATTATAACTATACTTACTACACCCAACTCGTGTCTTGGCCGAAAATCATTAAAAATAAGACAAGATAAGTACGCATCATTGTAAACGGTATATGGCAAGCGATGTGTATGTACGGCCAACATACAATGGGTTGGGCGTATGGATGACTCAAGAATTCCGGAACCACTTCGCAGTTCATATGTACACGTAGAAACTCTGGCACGTTCTCTTTCGTTATCCTTTCATGCATCGCTGCTATACAATAACTGCTAGTTGCTAGTTGGATTAGAGTTGGAATTATATATTTTCTATGTATGCGTACGAAGTTGGCCCGGAATCCGTTGAGTCACTTTAATTTGGAGATTGATATACATAAGTTGTATAAAACGAAAAAAGGATCGATATTTCAATATTTCGGGAATTGTTATTAAGGGAATAGTCTCTGATAGCGGTGCGATAAGGCAGTCAATGTTACTCACAAAATTGACCAAAAATATGAGTTTACGGGACTACACTTTTAGTTCTTACACATATACAATGCTCTTCACTTGCATAGCGGGTAAAAACTGATATATGCATATAGTTACAAAATAGATGAAAAATCGTAGTTATAATGCCTTTATTTATAAGCAGTTTTATGTCCAAAAAAGATTGCGTCGAGAGAAATGAAGACCAGATTAAATCAGACTTAACTTTTGCCTTTTCAGATATACTTGATCACCTAAAAATCTTTCAATACAAGGACAAAAAGTGTACTGCAAACCCATATTTTAGACTATTTTTGTCCGGTTATCGATAAAGCAAAGCAAAAAACATCAAAAATTTACCGGCAAATGTTAGAAAAGTCACGTGACTATCCTAGCCCCTTAATTTAGAAAAAGATTTAAAAACAAATAATCGCTTGTAATACACAATGCGCTATGCAATGTATTTAAGAATACGAGTTTCCTCACAGGTTGTGAAATAGGATGAAATTCTAATTGTGAGTCAAAAGTTCCTCTTTCAGTTTTTCCTCCAACAACTATTAACAAAGTTATTACCGAAAAAAGTGAATCAACTTCATGTTTGAAAACAAATGTCACAAAATAGAGGACGGCGCGAGGCGGGGCCTCGTGATTGATCCAATTTTTTCGTTAATAAGGCGTTAATGAAGAAAAAAGTGAAATCGAAGCTTTTAACTCAAAATCTTCTCTCACAACCCCAGAGGAAATTCACGCATGATGGGACACCCTGTATTTATTTACCATTGAGTTTAGTGAAGAAGCAGTGTTATGTTACTTTATAGTTTATATGTATTTATTCAAAACTTTGCACTGAAATAGTTAGTCGTTGCACATTCTTTTTTTATATATAAAATTTTGTTACTTATTTGCCCATTACGATTTATTTTTAATCCACGAAATGAGACATAACTTTAATACTAAAATGTTAAAACATGGAATAGATGCTTTTTTAATCGTTTTTAAATTTTTGTTACTAAAGTGCCATTATAATTTATTTTATATTCACGAATCTGTGCTATTTCCTTTTAATTATATAGAAGCGCCATTAATTTTGGAGATGTTCCTCGGATTCTTCTGTACTATGGTCCTCGACCGAAATTTCAGTTTCTGTAAAACTTGGTGGAAACCAGTTCAAGGTGTCCATTAAGTTCATTATTCTCAGCCACAGTTTTTTATTCTTAAGATTATTCTGAAATTAAAAAGAAACAAAGAAAAAATAAACGATGAAAATTGTTAGCCGAGATTTATCTTTTAAATATTACCCATTCACATACAGGGTGTTTCAGAATGCACGATTTTTCACTAAGGCTGAAAGAGGGTGGAATTCTGAATAAAAAATTTTGATTTTTTCCTCCAACCGCTGTTAACAAAGTTATTAACGAGACAAATGGACAACCAGAAGAAAGTCGTGTATTCTGGAACACCCTATATGTATATTCGAAAGATTAGACTTATGTGATCTAATGAAAACCACGCTGATATGCCGATATTTGTTACAAATATTTTATAATGTCCACGCAAAGTTTTATGTGAATAACACAAAAACGTCCTCTTTCTCGAAATTATGTTTTTTGGAACTGTTGACACAATATCGGAAAATTTAGATGCCCCATTGACTTGAATATTATTTTGACTTGATATTATTACGATGAGGGGTAACATATGTTCAGAATAAAACTCTTAATCGAATTTACACCTAACGAGAAACAATTATTTTTAATAATTTGTAACCGATAATTCAAATTTACTTTGACCACTTCTGCGTAACACTGTGCGAACTCGTCATATCTTTCGAGCGTCATATTTAAAAGGCACAAGTAGCCCCATATTTCTGGATTACGATTGTCAATCCTGTTCGCTTCTGACAAAGACATTTCGGCTTCGTGGTACTGTTCCAACTAGAATTCACACGTATTAAAAGAAATAATCATCATGCTACATTTCATACGTGAAACTTTTCATATCAATACATAAATATTTATTTCTTACTTCATAACAACTAATGCCAACACCAAACCAAGTCAAAGAAGTCGGAGAAGAGTTACAAGCGCTTAGAAAAATACGTCTCGCTCGATCAAAATCGCCGACATCATAATAATGATATCCTAATCTAATATTAATATTACATTCATTTTTTCATACTCTAAATATTAGAGAGGAATGGATTCCTCTCTGATAATACCAACGACTGATTGACTTGAATCGATTTTCAACAATTTTACCTAACTTCCACCAAATACAAATTGTCCGGTCTATCGAAAAGCATACGCGCGAATTCGTAGCATTCCAATTCCTTTTCCGTGTTTCCCATTTTATAGTAACAATGTCCCATTAGAGTACTGACCGAATGATCCTGATTGAATGATTCGAAACAAATGTTTAAATTATAATTATTTCGACGATACATTCAACGTTGTTTGACTGTAGTTTCCATTTTCTTTTCTATGCATATATGTATATGTATTCACTAAC
>NW_017149196.1:27568-40491 GCF_001652005.2 Ceratina calcarata | reverse complement strand
CTTATAATTATAAGAGTATATGTATAATAATTAAAAGTTGTAGAGAAGTTCCACGATTGTACATTTGATTTTTAACATTTAACTATTTAATTATGATAATTCATATCGAAAATATTACCTCGCAAAAGTGCAGCTTTAGTAAGAACGTTGCAACTCTCATGTATATGTTATCTTTGGGACAATGGACAGAAGTCCAAATGAGTGGTTCTTCGTCAAGCGTTATCGGATGACTTTTGCCGTGCATACATTTCTCCGCTATACGTAACGTAAGATCCACCCCTACACGTTAATCACATTTATTTTTATTCAATTTTACAACTTGTTTCACGATATTTCAATATCTAGGAAACAAAGTACACAGAATAGAGCGTCTGACTAATAATTGGTTCACACTACTGACTAGTGAGTAATTTTGTTTTTGGGAGTCTAGATAAACCAGATTGCATTTATTTTTAAATTATGGACAAGAATAAATCAATAAATATTATCAGTTCAAATAATATTATCGCTATATCTTGAGTAAATATTATTAGCAGTAAGTGTTACCTGGATAATATTCTGTTCGTATGTAAAAGAGGTGCAAGATCGCCCATCCTTCGAAGAAATGTGGATGAAAATCGACGATAGCATTTAAAAAAATTTCTGCTTCCCTATATTGTTTTTGTTTGAACAAGACCATAGCTTGCACTAACAATCTGAATACACAAATTAGAAAGCAATTTCTTTTTTTATTCAGTCTTTTAAAGTTTTGTTATATAGGATTTCCATAAAGTACTAAAAGCGATAGATCTAATGACAATTAAGACATTTTTTATTCTTCGTAACTGTTTCGATCAAAACCGATATATGTATAACTGTTCGAAATAGTCATTTACGGAACCTTCTAAATCTTCGAAGGCAAAATCGACGAGCGATCCAGCTAGCTACAACTGTCGATCGTGGCTTACCGATCCTACCTTAGCTAGCTGAATATCTCGTCGATCCTACATACTTGAACGTGAAATTCCTTGAAGACGTAAATAGGAGTTTCCGCCTACAATTTCGAAGTTGAACTTGAGAAAACCTCTAAACACGATCTAAAGATCAAAATCACTAGCAAATACATTATTTTCTCACAGAACAACTTTTGCGTTTAACATTTTTCTCAAAAGTGCGTACTTTCGGAAATAACCGGAGTGTTTAATACTTTTTGAAGATCCTGTACATATATAAACAAGAATTGCAATAACAAAAGTTTCACTCACGCGATCGCATATTGACGATCTAATTTGATTGCTTCCAAGGAACATTCTCTCGCGCGATCTATGTCACCTATTTTATGCAGAAAAATCGCGTACTGCGTCCAAGGATACGGATCGCCTTTATTTCTTGCTATCGCCTGTGTAATGATTGATTAATTATAATATGGAAATTATAATTGCAACACAACTGATCTACCTTTGTGTAATACATTCTGGCATGATTAAATTCACCAAGCTCGTAAGCCTCTTCGGCATAGAAATATATTCTGTCAGAGTTATCGAAATCCGAAACATCCTGTGTGAATCGACCTTCAACCATTTTGTTTATAGCAAGATGCATCTGCTCTACTAAATACGTGTATATGGATGCAATAATATTCTGCAAAACGCAATTGAAAATTATTCAATATATAAATATTTCTTTGTTGAAAAGTATGAGGTACATTACTTTTTAATAATATATTATGGTCAATGCAGAAGTCCTTGATTGATTTGAAATTATATCGAATTGAAATTATGATACAAACGTTTATATTGTATGATAAAATTTTGTTATGTAGTCATTTTTATTGTCTATCATATTTTTAAATCTATTCTTAATATAAAGGTGGATTCCCTTTTTGTACAAACTGACCAAATCAAAAACACTATTTTTAAGTCGAAGAATGTCATCACTTCTTTTCTTAAATTATGTAATTCTGATATCTTACCCTCTAGTATGTACAGCATAACAAAGCTAAATAACATAGATGAAACAAACATCTGTGCCGAAGTACGATGAGATCTGGCCCGCCTCTAAAAATCGAGCACGAACTTTTGCACTGACCTAATAACTTTTTATTAACGAGAAATAGTATTTAATATATACATGACTTTCGTTGGAGTCCACCATATTTTTGGGTAACTCGAACTTTTGATCTATTAACATGGGAATTTTCGATCTTAACGTATTACATATAGTTAAGTAGAGCCCAGTTTTATACAAATATTGTCTGAAACACATTAGTTCATCCTGAAACGTTTAAAGATATTTGTTTCAGTTGAATTACTAGATATAATTTGCATAAGAACAATATAAATTATTTCTTTTGTAAGTGCCAAGTTTTATAGTACCGCGCGCGATTCTGGATCGAAACAATATTTCTTTCCTGATCCACTTTCCATGGTATTCTTCTTTTTATTTTCGTCAGAAAAATCCTAGCTTAAGAACATATGAAGAATTCAATAATCTTAAGAAATGTTGATTCAGAATTTCTGATTATTTAAACAATTTTTATTTTTATTTTAAATAATTAAGAAACCAACGTATGTTGTCATACTCGATAACACTCCGTGAGAACTTCTGTCAATTTTTGAATGCAGCAAACATATTGATCTTCCGCTACGTCGCTAGAGTACACATGACGTTGTTTTTGTTCCGTTTCAGGTATCATGGAGCTTATTCTAAGAGAAAAATTACAACTTCATGTAACGGTGGATAACATATTAGAATTAAATAATACGATTATTGTCAGACATACAAATCTGCGAAATCCTTTTCAATTCTGCAAGCGACCAAAGGTTTGTGAAGTTCTATTTCGATGACTATGATCGTAGGTTCTCCACTTTCGGTAGTTAGGGGCGTGCTTGGGATCGTCTCAGTCTCTGATTGATTCGACTGCTAAATGAGAACACTAATAATTGTTCATAATTTCGTAAAATTATGCTTATTAATAAAATAATGGAAGCTATTTGGAGTTTTATTTTACTTTTGACGCTCTACTTTTCTTGTCTTTCTCTTTCGATTCCTTGCGCGGCGATTCCGAATTGAAAATATTCTTCTCAAGCTCCAGTTTTTCCGATATGTCCGCTGGATTGTACGTGTACAATTGTCCCACTACACGGCAATTCCTTCCTGCGTAAGCATCGTATAGCTTTCGGTACGTCGAACTTAATATACATTAATACGACTATGTTTTATAAAGTAGTAACATTTACTTCCTGGAAAAAGAAGTTCAGAAACATCGACGTAGCATTGATATAGTTGTGTCGTAGCCGACGGACTGCCTTTGGGTTTTGCTATATTTACGTTACCCGTTTCAGTTACTTCAAATTGGAAGGGCCAATATTTATGTCTTAAAAATAATTGTACATAAATATTATCTGCATTCAAAACTGTTTTTATATTTTATCAACTGAGGGGATAAAAGCTATAATGGTGTAAGTCACTTTTCAGTCAAGTTGTGACTTGCATTGCTTTCTTCAACTACAAATTAGATTGATTTGAAATTATATCGAATTGAAATTATGATACAAACGTTTATATTGTATGATAAAATTTTGTTATGTAGTCATTTTTATTGTCTATCATATTTTTAAATCTATTCTTAATATAAAGGTGGATTCCCTTTTTGTACAAACTGACCAAATCAAAAACACTATTTTTAAGTCGAAGAATGTCATCACTTCTTTTCTTAAATTATGTAATTCTGATATCTTACCCTCTAGTATGTACAGCATAACAAAGCTAAATAACATAGATGAAACAAACATCTGTGCCGAAGTACGATGAGATCTGGCCCGCCTCTAAAAATCGAGCACGAACTTTTGCACTGACCTAATAACTTTTTATTAACGAGAAATAGTATTTAATATATACATGACTTTCGTTGGAGTCCACCATATTTTTGGGTAACTCGAACTTTTGATCTATTAACATGGGAATTTTCGATCTTAACGTATTACATATAGTTAAGTAGAGCCCAGTTTTATACAAATATTGTCTGAAACACATTAGTTCATCCTGAAACGTTTAAAGATATTTGTTTCAGTTGAATTACTAGATATAATTTGCATAAGAACAATATAAATTATTTCTTTTGTAAGTGCCAAGTTTTATAGTACCGCGCGCGATTCTGGATCGAAACAATATTTCTTTCCTGATCCACTTTCCATGGTATTCTTCTTTTTATTTTCGTCAGAAAAATCCTAGCTTAAGAACATATGAAGAATTCAATAATCTTAAGAAATGTTGATTCAGAATTTCTGATTATTTAAACAATTTTTATTTTTATTTTAAATAATTAAGAAACCAACGTATGTTGTCATACTCGATAACACTCCGTGAGAACTTCTGTCAATTTTTGAATGCAGCAAACATATTGATCTTCCGCTACGTCGCTAGAGTACACATGACGTTGTTTTTGTTCCGTTTCAGGTATCATGGAGCTTATTCTAAGAGAAAAATTACAACTTCATGTAACGGTGGATAACATATTAGAATTAAATAATACGATTATTGTCAGACATACAAATCTGCGAAATCCTTTTCAATTCTGCAAGCGACCAAAGGTTTGTGAAGTTCTATTTCGATGACTATGATCGTAGGTTCTCCACTTTCGGTAGTTAGGGGCGTGCTTGGGATCGTCTCAGTCTCTGATTGATTCGACTGCTAAATGAGAACACTAATAATTGTTCATAATTTCGTAAAATTATGCTTATTAATAAAATAATGGAAGCTATTTGGAGTTTTATTTTACTTTTGACGCTCTACTTTTCTTGTCTTTCTCTTTCGATTCCTTGCGCGGCGATTCCGAATTGAAAATATTCTTCTCAAGCTCCAGTTTTTCCGATATGTCCGCTGGATTGTACGTGTACAATTGTCCCACTACACGGCAATTCCTTCCTGCGTAAGCATCGTATAGCTTTCGGTACGTCGAACTTAATATACATTAATACGACTATGTTTTATAAAGTAGTAACATTTACTTCCTGGAAAAAGAAGTTCAGAAACATCGACGTAGCATTGATATAGTTGTGTCGTAGCCGACGGACTGCCTTTGGGTTTTGCTATATTTACGTTACCCGTTTCAGTTACTTCAAATTGGAAGGGCCAATATTTATGTCTTAAAAATAATTGTACATAAATATTATCTGCATTCAAAACTGTTTTTATATTTTATCAACTGAGGGGATAAAAGCTATAATGGTGTAAGTCACTTTTCAGTCAAGTTGTGACTTGCATTGCTTTCTTCAACTACAAATTCTAATACGTTCAAAGAAAATGTTACGTAAGTCCTAACTCATTTCCCTTGCAAAATGATAGCAACTCAATGTAGACATGTTAACAGAACAGCGTACCATATCCGGAACCCTTCTATTACATAAAGTGACTTATAGCATTATGACTTTTACCCATTAAATTATACTACGATAAGACATGTCTATTTATACTTTTGAATATGATTTCGCATCGTTTCGATGCCTGGTTCCCATAAAATACATCTGTTCATAGAGTTCCACTCGATTCGCGGTATATCTTTGCAAGTCATTTTCTATAATGATTGAAATAATGCTACATAAGAAGTATGTTATTATTTTACGCAAATGAATAATTTTGTTGTTACTCTACCGCTAAATCACACTGTTTTTTTAAATCATTTTTCACGATCATGAAATCGCAGTCCAGTTTGTATTTCGAGAGCTGTGCCCGATTTTCCACTTGACGCAAACTGTTCCATCGTTTCGTTCTCTCAACGTCACGATTTCTCGTAAATATACCGTGATCGAATATTATATTTTTGGGAGTCTGATATGAAAAAACAAAGCATTCATAAATTTGCTTGAGTGGTTTGAAGAGTTCGTAAAAATATTATTTAGTAATCTTGTTCTTTCTGAGAGGGAATTTGTTTTTTATAGAAATATCCAGTTTAATAAAAATGGAACTTCTTATCTGTACGATTGAACAATTATATCTATATATTATAATGTTCGGTGCAAAATAACAAAATAAAAGCATCGAAATTCAATCAAAAATACAAGTACATTAGGGGGAATAGTTTTACTTGGCAGAGTATCTAAAAAAAAAGTGGAAGAGGAAATTCCGAGTCAGAATTTCATCCTCTTTCACTGTATGTGCATTTTAGAACACCCTGTATACGTATAGCATTAAGTTATTTCTGATTATTAGGTGCAGTAGGTTTTGTTAGATAATATTGTTAGATTTATTAGTATTACCTCCCCATAAATGACTATGTGTAAAATTTTGTTGTATAAACGAGTCCTCTTTCACGGCCGAAGGACAGAAAAATAAATATACGTTTTATATCATTCTACATTATAATGTTCTAGATTTACTTATTTATCATTCTCGATAAGAATTGGTTTGTTACGAACCCTTCAACTGAAACACACAATACAATCATATAGATATGATACTTGGCTATCGACGAACGCTATTGTGCCAGCTTTGTATCGTGAATTTTCCGTAAAGGATTCCGGTGGATTGTATATACTTTCGACAGTAATGCTCAAAAAGTTTATTTGTTCTTCTGGATGAAAAATCGGCGTAAAGTTCTGCGTAATTGTTATTGTTAAACGCGGTAGATTTTGCCATGAAATCATCGATTCATCGAAAGAAAAGCTTGGCGTTTCTAGAATTAGCTTCTCGGTAAATTTTTGTTCTCCTGAAAATTTTTCGGATCGTATTTTAAACATTACAGACTTTCGAATTTTCAGACATTTAAACTTTATATAATTCGTAGGTATTGAAATCTTTTATTACCTAACATCAATGGCATTATATCAACGTTACACATCCCTAATATTTTCGAAGTGGGAAGTATCGAAGATTTTGTACTGAATATCGACTTCTTCTTGCTTTCGATATTCGAAGAGACAGACCGCGCGTCATCGTCGTTATTTATGTTTTGTGTAATTTTTACTGTACAAAAATACCATTGTTTAAAATAAATAAGAATTGTGCTATTAAACGAGAGGTATCAATTCATTTTTACTTATTATAGGTGCTGATACGAGCGAATTAAGGCTGTCCTTATTCTTTATAATAACTCCCTGAACAAGGAAATCGAGATTATGAAGCTTTTCTTCGTCAGTAGTCGCTTTGATCAATATTGAATCGCTTTCATCCAACATAATCCCATTATGTTCCATAGAACACGTAACGACTATGTCTTCCTTTCCCACCTAAAAGTTTTTATAGTAAACGTGTAAGAACTTTGAAACTTTTCTTGCGAATCTTAAACATTTCTTTTTAATGAAGCAATTAAATGCATGAAATGTTATTATTAAATGAAGGAGTAAAAGTCATAGTGATGGAAATCACTTTTCGGAATGGAAATGTTCCAGAAATCGCTGTTCTCTTAACATATTTACAGTGTGATGCTACCAATTTGCAAAGGATATGAGTTAGGACATGCTTCACATTTTCTTTGATTGTATTAATTTTCGTCAAGAAAACAGTGCAAGTCGCAACTTAATCGAAACGTGACTTACACCATTACAGTTTTTATCTGCTGAAATACTTTGGTATATTATTGATTTTTTATAATTTATATTGTACACACATATCATATATAGACATCTATGTAAGTCCTCTGTTTTTTTAAATATCTGTAATAGCTTACAAGATTTTCGATGGAATGTAATAGTATTTCAAAAGTCTTTTTATCCACCGACTCTTGCAATCCCATCCATTCGTCCATTTCTGAAAAGATATTCCTGCAAATCTTCTCTTCTGGTAACCAGCATGAAAACTATTGCAATTAAGTCCTTCAGTTGTTTGATAAAAAAAACAGAGGAAAGATATTATGTTACATATGTACAAATATGTACGTTTTGTTACAAACCATCTATTACCACATTATTATACTGTGCCCAAAGTTTTAAGAACCAAACGTGTAAAGGAGTGTAGGTCTCGGCCTTGGTGGTGTAAGTTCACATAACCACCGAGGGACGCGGTACCTCGACGGACGTCCTGGAATCTGACGGCTCAAACTTGCTTTCGGATCGCTACCCGCTACTGCGGCTCTTGATGTATTTCATAAAACGCAGAGAACGGCTGCGATAATTTTGCGATGACTCAGGAATAACTGGAGTAACGTACGACCCTCTTCCAATTTGAAGAAGAAACATGATAATCCAATATTGAAAAAGTCATTTATTAACAGCAAACACAAAGTTATCATTGTACAATCAACAACACCATTGCTTTCAGTGGCGGCATATATTAATTGTTTAAATATCCAAAAGAGCCATTTTCGAATACAAAAAATGTTGGAGAAGCATTTTTCACAATATATTTTGCTCCTTTCTCATAGCAAGTATCTTTTGAAAAATTTTATTATACCTTCATTCCAGGTACCCATTCAAAAAATATATTTATACATGTTTTATTATACGGACGGCAAATGAATTGAACTTTTCCCTCGATTATCACTTTCGATATACTAATCAGAGATCATTTTCAGTAAGTGATGTCATGAAAAATGAAAATAAATATTTTATTATAATTATAATGTGTAGCTTCTTGAAATGGAATCATTGCCATTAGCAATGTAGTCCTTTCTTTGTGAAAAATAATTAATCACCTTCCTGCAACTCTTGGTAGAAGAGTTGGTGGAGCGAAGAATTTTTTTAATACACATTTTTTATGAATGATTCTTTGATACAACTTGACTACTTTGTACGTATCACATATTTTATTTTATTAACAAACGAGTCTAAAGAATGATTATTCGAGTTCATGAGTTTCATAAAACAATTCCTGTCTTAATTGCATGAATAATTAAAACCATTTTTATAACTAATATTTATTGAAGTATCGTATAAATTTTTGTCGTAACTCGCGTAGAATTTGTATCCTCAATAGAATCGATAAAATTTCAAGCTTATATAAACCTCAAATTATTGCTATAAACTATGTTCGTTCAATTAACAGATTGAGCAGCACAAATTTAATTACTCATTAGATCTTGCTTTACATTAGTTTTTTATGTTCGATGTAATGCTTACATTTTATAATTGAGCACAGATTATGTATATAATGTGAATATTAATTAAAAATTCGTTCGATTTTATAAATTTGATCTGAATATACATGTCTCATCGTCGAATGGAGGACCTTAAATGTTCCAAACTTTCGTTCTCTTTTAAATTTGATCGAAAAGATAACAGAAGGCAATCACGATAAAACGTCGTCGACTAGGAAAAATAAAATGCTAAAAATCAGCTTTACATAATAATTAAGTCTCTCTCTCCCTCTCTCTCATACACATGCTGTCTGTTTGTCTCTTTATCCATCTTCTAACTACACTGCTTATATATACAATGGTATAAAAAAGGAATGTACGTTTGTGTACGTACATCGGAGTATCAAAATGTTATGTAACGTTTTAATCAGTCGGTCAACAGAGTAATCTCGCCTCGCCGGAACTTTCTTCAGTATTTGAAAGATCAAAATAAAAAAAGGCGCACACATGTTCATGCATGGAGAAAAAAATATACTTATCGTTAAAATGAGAAGAGTCGTTTTGTATTCCATGTACTCATCATCCCATGCACGAAAGTTGTATCGAACGCACTGCTCGGAGCTCAATCTTTCTTCAGTTTTTTTTTACGAAAACCGGACTCCCGTGCAATGAACGAGATCCGAATGACGAGCATATTATATTAAGTAAATGTTATGTACTTTTTGTCCTTTGGTTAAAGACTTCTCAAAATCTTCTCGATATCTCTCAACGTTTTATCAGGCACAGCGTCTACCAAGGCTTTCCTAAATCCTTCATGATGCACCAAACGCCGAAACATCTTTTTCGCGTGATTTCTATGTGTATGAGACAAAATAAATCATAAAGTTGCGCATCGTGAAGTAATTTAAAACGTATTATGATACAGAATGTGATATAATCCATATTTTACCTAGCGTCCAAATTTCCATCCATCAATAATTTCGCCCCGGTAAAAAGTAACTTGTCTCTGACGTCCCTTGGCAAACTCAAAGTCTGCTCTGGTCCTATTCGATCGACCACAGAAGCTAATAATCTGGCTGTAGCTGCTCTCACTATTGCATTCTGATGACTAAACAAAACAAAGTAATAAGAATATTTTTATTACATTGTAAAATGAAAATCGTGTGCGATAAATGAAATAATAAATAATTTACCTAGCACCACGTTGTACGATGATGGTAATTGTTTTGAAAGGCGGAAGGTGTTCGATCATTCGATCCAAGGCCGCGTTACAATCCGCTCGTAGGAATCGATTCGTGTCTGCCGTTCTGTGCAGCAGAGGTGCGGCTATATCGTCGAAATCCTGTGAGTGATACAGAATAAAGTAACGAAAAAAGATTAAAGAAGTGTTATCGATGATTTACCTGGTCTATGCCACGAATTTGAGAAGCGAAAATGTCGCCGGCGGCAAGACAGGCGGTTCGCGCTACCTGCGATCGGAGACTTTTTATCAGTCGACCTAAATGGCGGCATATTATTCCCGCGGCGTACGTGTCTAAATATTCTGATTGTTGTTTTGCAATCTGCATCAACGTTTTTAGCCCTTTCACAGTAATCTCCCTGTGCGAAAAATTAAACGTTGGCTATGAACTGTTTAATTATAAAAATATGAATTTATATCATTTTCTCTAGAAATAATTCTCTAGAATTAATTCATAATTCAATATTTGATCAAGTGGGGAGATATCTTCATAATTTGCAAAAAAGTTCATTTTTTTACGTAAAATGTTAGTCAAAGATGTATAGAATATCGTCTCCGCACTTATTGTTAGCTGCATTATACATACGAAATATGCCTACCAGTCTTTGTCTTCAAGTTGAGCAAAACATTGTTGTACTATGGGTTTCAGCTTCTCAGTTTTTTCTACTTTTCCTCGGCTTCGAGATCTACCTATAACGCGAGGAACTCTCGAAGGTTTCCGTTTGGTGGTAGCGATCGGTTCGGTAGGTTGAGGCTGAATACAAAGATTATTAAATACATTTGAAAATAATATTTATCGAAAGAAGCAACAAATTTATAAATTTCGATACCTCAATTTTCAAAATTCCTGGTTCCGTGTTCGTCTCACTGGAACTATCTTTGTTTTGTCCTTCTGAACTGATATTTTCAGTAGACTGGTTAACGAACTGAAATGAAATATTTTAATCAACAGTACAATGTATAAAAATAATTTATTTAAAATCGTTTATATAAAACGAAGGAATCTTTACGTCTATATTAAAAGATACAATATTTGTGTAATAACTTACCCTTAGAGGATTATCGTTCTCTGTTGGTTGACTGGTAGATTCCTCGTGATTTTCAATACAATCAGAATCCTCGGTGGAAGAATGAGGTCTGGAGGCGATGATTATAGCGGGCGACTCTTCTACTAGCGATTCCCTGCGAGACCTAAATGTTACCTTCTCAATGTCGCATTGCACTTGCATAGAAGAAACAACTCTATCTTCGCTAGAATCGTCGGACTCCTTATTGTCAATTGCTGCTATCTCAAAGCTCTGAAAGATCGGAGTACAGAAAAGCAATATGAATTCTCAGAATTTTACAAGATCTTTCTTCTGATTAGTCAAATTAACATTTACTATGACTTTTAAAAAAAATTAAAGAAAATTAAGTTTTACGCGAACGTTCTTAATGACAGCGTTAAATTTTATTTCAATCAACCAACCAATTTTCTCGAGCTACTTCGTGAACTGTGTCTTGGAGATTTCATCGTCTCAAAATCGACGGAATTTCTACTCGCCGAACGGCTCGATCTTCTCGAACCAGCAGATCTTTTCGAAGGCAACATCGTCTCCGTATTCTCGAAATCTGAATTTGACATATCGCCAGGCGTTTGCAAGTCCTCGCCCGCAGGTAGAAAAGATATAATGGTTCTCTCTTGTACGTCTTCCAGCGGCTCATCCGTTTTTCCGGTTTCGTCGGAGGTGCTCAATTCGCTCTCGTTCCGATTATCTTCGAGGTAGTTCTCTCCCAAACTTCTGGATGGTGCACGGCTCTGATTCTTTGACTTTGGTTCCTCTTCGCTGCTCCACTCTCGTGACCCATCGTCATCGTTCGTCGCATTCGCTCCCGTCTTGACCTTCTGGCTCAACGAAATCTAAAACAAAATTCTTATTGAATGAATTAACACTCCGGAAGAGGAAAAATGTTAGGTTCCATGATGTAACAGCAAAGAAAGATTAACAGAGGAGCATTAAATTCAGTGATAAATATATTGTACACTTGAATTCATAAAAAATGATGTTTCATAAAGAATCATTGTTTGAAAGTATACTTACGATAAAATCAACGGTATCCCGAGCGAGTGGACTCGATTGACCAGAAATAATATCGAATGCCGAATCCGGGTTTGGTCTATCAGGGGTGGACGATCTGTAATCGCAGTCATCCCGACTGTTTTGCACCTCTTGTTCGGTATCGTGAAAATGATTTTCTAACGCATCCGATGATGAATATTCATAATCATCCACTAAAAATAAATTATAAAGATAAAATGAAATGAAATTAAGTGTATTATTTACTAATGAATTGCATGTGTTTCATTTAATGAACTTAAGGACGTTTGCAAACAGCAGAACCGAAATATAAAACTGAAAAATAACAATTATAGAATCGATACAATATTGGTTCTGAAGAACCGAAACCGATGTAAGTTAGAACCAATACGTATGTGTATCTAATAACAGTTACAACATTTTTTCGGTTCTCCGTAACAGTTTCGGCCAGAACCGATACATATGTAAGTTGCGAACAATTATTTTCGGAATCCTTTCAATCCGTTGTATGTACTCCTGTTGAATTATTAACATTAAGAAAAATGTGCAATGTAATAACACATAAAGATTGGAAAAGCAGATAATTAAAATAAATACAAGTAACGTATGTAAAATG
>NW_017149196.1:22220-26955 GCF_001652005.2 Ceratina calcarata | reverse complement strand
CAAATTTTAAGTCACTATAATTTCTCAAAAAGCCCATGGATTGATTTAAAATTTTGCAGGTAGCTTTTTAATAGTAATAGGAATCTATAATAACAAATTCAACATGCTAGCATTGTTTAAATGTATAGCCTGTACATCCTTAACGGATGGTTTCAGTAAAAAATCGTTCGTTCGGAATGGTTGAAACGTCACGAGGGAAATATTGATTGCGTCCTGGCCTAAGCTTTACACATTGGTCCGAGGTTAAGAACCTCTCGCTCCAGTTCGTGGACTTTCGATCGTTCCACCAGATCCCACAGGTTACACCCTTTCGGTTTATCGCTTTCAATGATTCACTGAATTCCATTGCGAGGCGAATGTTCCAAGCACATATGATAAAATTATTGGTAACTTTTTAAAATAACAAATAAATACCTTCATATTTCACTTCGATCGAATTCATTGTTTTCGTGCCGAAATTTTCATCCGGTAGAAAATGATTCTTATTCTTCTCATTGTACTCTTCCTCGTTCACCGTCTTATCTCTAGAATAAAAAATTTCCCGTTCAAAAATCTTTAAATGTTTCATTATTCGCCTTCCCAACACCTTGCAATTAGAAAATTTTGAAATTAATATTATTCACGGGGTTCGTTGCTTGCTTGTTTTATGTTCAACAATATCGGAGAACTGTTACTTAAGATGCGAACGAATTCGATGTTTCTCAAAATTGTGACAACATACATCGTTTCGTCGCTCTGGTTCAAAGCCAAAGGGATTACAGGGGTGGCGTTGATAGTGGTAACGATCGTCGATATCGAATCCTCTTCTTCTCTTCCGATGTCTACCGGTTGTCTGCATCGAAAGGCGCACGAACAATAACGAAGAACAGTGTTCGCGATCTTGTATTCCCGTCGCCGTGAATCGCTTGATTCCTCGTTGAAATCTCGAGTTCTTTCCTCCGAGTTCGGTTCCCCGCTCCTCAAAACAGTGGCCTTGTCCTCTTCTAGCCCCGCGCAATACTTGAAAATCATTTTCGCCCACCAATGCGGCGGCTCATTGGCCGGGATGGAAAGTTCTTTCTGTATCGACGATTCTTCTCGCATTTATCCGAATTATATTTACTTATTCGAATGCCATTTTTCACTCGCGTATCTATTGATTATATAAATCAATTTGTTGCTCTTTGATATATGAAAATATACAGGGTGTCCCTGCATGTACGAGCTTCCTCTGAAGGTGTGAAGGAGGATGAAATTGTGAGCCAAAAGTTCCTGTTCCCCTTTTTCCTCCAACCGTTACTAACAAAGTTATTAACAAAAAAAGTGGACCACTGGCGGTCATGCACAACTGTCACGTAGTGTCGTGTATTAACACAAGGCCCAGCCGCCGCACTATTTTCCATTTTATGATATTTTGTAATCGATTTTTTACGCTTTTTGTATTGAAAGTAATAAACAAAATGGAAGAGGAACTTTTGATTCAAAATTTCACCTTCTTTCACGTCCTCAGAAAAAAGTCGTGTATTCTATGCACCCTATGTAATATTTAGGGATCAAGGAACAGAAATAGAAGTGTTTAAGTATAGCTTTCATTGATTTGTCTCTGAGAAAATCTAAAGATAGGAAAAAATACTTTTGGAAATCTTAATGCGTGACAATCTTAGCATTGTATTATTACCTTTATCACGATGTTAATTTATTTATGAACCGATAGGTATCCGCAAACTATTATGGATCTATCATAAAAATAGCATTATACGCGAATTATTAATTATTTCAAACTTACTCGTTATAATTTAGATTTTATATTATAATGCCAAAACGTAAAATTGAATTTATGAATTCAATCACACATAATTTGGATTAAGCAGAAAAATGGAAGCTGTCTTATATTTAATTTGATCTAAAGAATGACATATGAGAATAGACTGAGCACCCAAATGGGAGACTTGAGATAAAAAAAATAAATGGGAGAATTTTTGTCTATTCAAAATACATTGGACGCTCGGTTTATACTCTTACGTCTATGGAAATAAAACACAAGAAATTTCGGAGCAATGAACGTCACATTGTCTAAACAATATGCAATTTAAATTTTCCATTTTATTTATGTTCCGAAGAATAATGAACGATCGATTATTATTACCTGTTATGAGACGTACACGATCTCGTGGTATACGCGAATGTAATTTTAAAGTAGAAATATGTCTGTATTTCATTAACAAATAACAGATCTATAATGTTCTTTTTTCTGATGAAAACAATTACGGAATGTACATAAAAAAATAATGAAGACATGCATAATAAGTTGTAAAAACTATTGGAATATTTCTTATATCAAGGGTGATACTGTTCAGGTTTGGAAGATCTCTAAAGTGTTTTAACTTTGATCAACAAAATTCGTATACCTTATACTGTGTGAAATTATTTACATTCATATTACATGAAAATTTATGAGAAAACACTGAAAAGGTCACTTGAATATCCTCACACGCACCGATCGATAATTCTTTACACAGAAAATCGCACTTCACTAATTACAATCGATTTTACTGAAGCGATCATTTCGTCGAATTGGAAATTCTGCACGGATTAATTGATTACTAAAAATTGTATATATTGATTTGGTAAACTTTTAGAATATAAATCGAAGAGAGAAACAAAGCATATGTGTATAATTATGAACGGGGCGACAAATGACGACGCACGCACAACTGTTCCCCATGTAAGTAGACGCCGAGCGTCCCGACGCTGACCGCTACCACCTCCTTTTTCACTCCCCACTTCCTGTTCCAACCCCAGGACACTGTATCGAATGGCTATACACTGACCCTAGCCTCGGACATCGAAGATAGAAACTTATGTATAGTGGAAGTAAAAAGTGAGTGTTCGAATGTTCATGATGATATCATAAATAATGTTCATAAATTGCAATTGATGAATGGAACTCGAGATTTAAAAAAAATATTCACGTTTTTTTAATACCCGACAAGAAGAACTTCATTTATTTCAGTGAAATTACTTTAATTAGTACTAGTTTAAGCACACTTTAATTAATTGTATGCAATCTTCTAAAAATTCATTAAATAAATTGGAAGTACATAATAGGTAACATACATTTTTTAAAGCATTTATGCAATATGTGTTTCATGTATTTATACTAGTGATAAAATCGGACGTGTACATTGCGTGTATTTTCATAATTGTTTAGTCCTATGTCCAAATATTTTTCCAATAAATGAGATATGTTTATAATATATTTTTTGTTCACTCAACGGAAAACTTCCCAAGTTTAAACACTTTGGCGATTACTGTACATAAGAACTTGGAGATATCAAAGGTGAAAAATGACTGAAGTATTGTAAACCAACATTTCTTACTACGTAAGCATTTCTATCGGTCTTACGAACAAAAACAGCTTTGCTGAGAAGTACCACAATGTACGTCAGTTGGTTTTATTATTGGAAAAAATTATATGTAATGCTCAGTACAAAGATATTGATGTTCTGTCTATACGTAGAACTGTAAAACGTGAATAGAGTAGGCATATTGAACATACAGTATTATAAAAGATTTTTTTAAGATGATTCTACAGTTTTTCAAAAGATCTAATCGTAAGAATTAATCAAGACTCTGTGAGAGTGTAAATTGAAATATAAAGAATCTGATAAATTTCAGAGTCATTTATCATGAAAATATTTCCGAACATAATTATTAAAATTGAAGGATTCTACGAGATAGAAAAATTTGTTATTGATAGCAACCTCAGAAAATTACAACACAGAACTGTAATAGGGTAAAGTCTAAACTTTTCAAAATGATATCAAAATAAACAGACATTATCACGTAAACTTTTGAAATATTTAATCTTCTTTTCTACACTTATTTTCAATATTCCATAAAAGTAGTTTCGTAATTTAAAAAAAATTCCACGTCTTTAATCACGATATTCCAATCTCTTCGATCTAAAAATGTAAAATTCCGTGCTCGCAAGTATTTACAGTTTTTCGGTTACACATACCGCTAAATCGAGGCAGAAATTTCTTCTTAACGAGTTGAAATTGTTAGGCGGTTAGCAGTGGTCGGGTTGGCTTGGTTATTTAAGGCTGAATACAATTGCTGTCACGCGACGTTCTTAAATCAAGTAAACAGTTAAACGAGATTCGAGAACATATATTTCGGCGTAATGTTGTTTAGCTTTTTCTTCCATATAATTACAATAATCTCTACTACGTAATCTATCTGACTAAAGAAATTCGTCAAGTTATATTGATTTGTCGAAAGATTCAAAAGAAATCAATAAGCTCTTCTTAATCGGTCAAGTGTAACGATTATTCAAAGGACGAATTCCTGAGTCATCCTCCATGTTACTATTATACCACGAAATTGACGAAATAGGTAGTCTATATAATATAGGTCTATATAATAGTCACGTTTTATGTTCGTACAAACGTTCAGAAAATCACTTTTCGTGGAAAAAATATCTTAAGACTAGTAAAACCCTTTATAAATAAATCGATACACATGTGTATACGTATAATATGACTAGATGTTAGGGCTACACAAGTTTTGCATTCGACACTCTAATAGCAGTGCAGTGAAAAAATGGTGAAAATTGCCCGACACAGCTATCATTACACACGAACAATTTGTAGTGCATGTGTCTATACAAACGCTATTTCTCTGATGGAAAACAGTGGTGGTATAAAATGACTGTGAAAGTCAACAAAATTCCAAATAGAATCTAATATAATAT
>NW_017149196.1:19031-20761 GCF_001652005.2 Ceratina calcarata | reverse complement strand
GGAGAATCGAAATACAAGTGTAGAACCGAAACCGCGACTAATACATGTATTTAATAACAATTATGACATTTTTTCAGTTCTCCGTGACTGTTTCGGTCAGAACCGATATGTAACAGTTTGAAACAGTTATTTTCAATCCCTGATAGAAAAAGATGGTACTTAAAATTTTTATGAATCTTACATTATGATCTGCATTTCCATTATCCAAATTTTTCTTGGAACGATAATTATTGTACTGCGTATTTGTACCATTTGCTTGCTGATTTTTTCTTTTTGGATGATACTCAGCCTCAGAGCTTCTGTCAATATTTTATAATCGATATAGATGATATAAACGATATAAGAATACAGTGGAATATAATAATACCTAGTCTCTTCCTGTGAGCCTCCACGGTCCTTCGAATTTTCTCTGGTGTTTCTTAATCGCCTCTTTAAGTTAACATTGATCACCTCCGAATTATTAGATTTATCCATCACGAGACTATGCGCGGCCGGCTTTGGTCCACACTCCTTGGTGTAAAGCACGGGAATTCTAGATTCTGTTTTGTTGTGGTTTTCCTGTTTTCGATCAAAATTATTTTCTACAACACTACGATAATTCGTAGACTCTCTCGTGTTTGTCGGAATTTTTGTTTGATTTCGCGATTTTAAATCCGAATTGAAACTTTCATCTATAAAGCAAAAAAATGTGTTGAGTACTGTAAATGCAATCAGACCTAATCAGCGTACGAATATTGTAATCACCATTACGAATGCCCATTTCACTTTCACATTGCACATCCTAAAAAAATTCATTGTGTTATACATTCCAAAATCTTAATGTATTTTGTAAAAAATAATCAACGTAATAACCTGAAATATATCTAACAAATGCGCATATTTCAAATGGGACATAATTTCAACCGATTGTCAACCGAATCTTTTATCGTCGACCTATAGACGTGTTTTTCGCGCGTAACTGAGTATAAGTCGACGCGGTGAAAAAATTTTCTCATAACTGTTTGTCGTTCGATATAGACTTATGAAAAATCCAAGAACGTGTTCTAATTACACTATCCTGAATTCGTTCGCGATTTAATACTGAGCGATTAATCATCGAACGATTAATTGTTGGAAATTATCGTTTCAACGTTTGTAAACGGTGGTATATGAACGTTCGTTGATATTTACTAAGAAAATCATATAAAATGATACAATATCATGTAATTGTGCAACAGAATTTCAGATTCATGCGAACCCAGTTCTAAAATGAAATTATTAATTACAACTTAGGCTGGGATCGAATGGGTGAGTGTTATTTTGACTAACGTTACGACGGATGTTGCAGCTTGCATCGTGGCGCTATATTGTTTTACACACAAGGTGTCCACGCTGAAGTGATACAGCCCGATTAGTCAAAGATGAGAATACCATCGAAAATACAAAAACTTGGTTGACTGATAATTCAATGGTTCAAGAGAAAAAGATATTTTGACGTGAACACATTTTTTTTCTACATTATTATTTTGAGAAAGTTACCTTTCGATTTTTAAATGGAACTGCATATTTTTTTTAGATTATCCGATAGTAATTTTCAAACCAAATTTAATGTTTACTGATTTTCACCGAAATGGATCCTGCCTGATTCGGAAATCCGAACGGTGGTTTCGTTTATGACGTCACTATTGCCTTCTTTAGGTCTGTAATTAAGACATAGACCTGTGCTATTTCTTTTCACAGGTATAAATGTC
>NW_017149196.1:9301-16940 GCF_001652005.2 Ceratina calcarata | reverse complement strand
TATTTCTTTTCACAGGTATAAATGTCTATCATGAAGCATTTAGAATGATGGGACAACCGCCGTTCGGACTTCCAAGATGGACAAAATCTCCAACAATAAACTTGTAAGTACAATACGTTGAAAACTAAGAAAAATCGGGTAAATAATAAAAATATATTAAAAGCTAAAGATTTTGTCTTAAAACCTTTGAAGATGAATATCTCACTTATCATGATACTAGACTTCCTTAAATAATAGTTTAACAACTAGGTTGTAAGAAAATTAACTTTCGTGAGTGCTACCCGAACATCCGTCAAAATAACACTCTTGTGATTCCGGTCTTAATGTCACCAGGATTTAACGCGATCATACATTATATCATTACGTCTTATTGTTAAAAAAGAAGTTGATTACGTTACACGCGAGAATATGCTACCACGAGTTTGGACGTTTACTCAGGTTTATGTTTTATTAATGATCTCATTGAAATTGTTAATAAACATTGTGCCCGATACAATTTTCATTTCTATATAAGGGTTACTGTTAATTGATTGCTTCAAATTGGCCCAGTTGCATTTGATATGGCACGAAAGAAAGAAATATTGCAGATAACGAGAGTGCACTGAGATTTTCTCGCTTATTCCAATAAGAAAAATCCTAATTCTTTCGCATAAATTAATGATTAGACTTTGATAATAGCAGAAGTGTTAAGATACGACGTGCGAAAGGATAAATGTCTGCAGGAACGAAGTGTTGAAGAATTCTGAGCTAAGTTCATTTTTTAGCTGCGTGGCTCAAGTTAAATGAAATAAATGTATATATATTTATAGTACCAGAAATGTGGAAACATCTTGAAAATTTAGAATATATTCTTTACCTGATTTTGCGTTGGAACCATTTGCCATACTACTGGTTGCTCCGATTTAAAACGCATACCAACTCCAAGCGCAACGAAATTCGGTCTATCGCCCCACGGATTCTCTCGATAATTTGCATTCTTCTCATCTCTAAACGAAAAACAAATTTATTATTAGAAATAATTTAGTTTAAAAGGAAATTTGATAATTTTACTACATTCTAGAGTTTATTTTGTTAGATCTAATTATACATATAATTATTAGTAATCTAGTTTTTGAAATCTATTGTTTACGAAAAAGAGATGTTAAACTATTTTATTATGCTTATTCAGAGTTTGAATTTATTTTTAATACCGTAATAGAATTTCTTTATTAGGTTTCTGTTTTAGTGCATACGATATTATACTGATAGCAGCTTTTCAAGGGTTAAACATATAATTGGGGTAGAAATGTTAATATATGAGAAAGAGGCAAGAACTTCTCCAAAGCTGGTTTGATCCATGTGTTACATCTGTTATGGGAACAATAAAAATACTTTGGACGCTCGTTTTTTTCTCTTCTGTCTGTGCTTTCGGCACGTATGCACAATAGCGATTGGAGGAAAAAATAGAAGAGAAACTTTTCACTTAGAATTCAACGCTTTCTTACACTTTCAGAGTAATGGCGTGCATTCCGGAACACCCTGTATGTCCTAAGGTTGCTGTTTAATTTAATATTATCTGAATATAGCTGTACATACTATATCTCTAATTCACAATATTACCTTACAAATCTTTCTTTTTCCGACCTCGTCGCTATAATTTTGCCTTTGGTACGGCCGACGCCGGACGAAACCGAACCACTTCCCGCTACAATCCAATCGACATCAGGTCCTACGAAATATAGACAATTAAATTTTTTTTCGACGTTTTGTACCATATTTATCTCACCTGTAGCTATTTGTACGGTGGGAGAAATTTGCAAACCGTACATCACTAGACCATCGGCAGAGACCAAGGGTAATGATTTCCGCGCTAGACGAGCTCTGATAGCGGACATCATTGCGCCGCCATCGTGATGACCTTCCGATGCTCGCTTTCCTGCTGCAATCACTTCCTAAATGAACACAATCATTAAATGATTCATGCTTTTCGCATATATTTTAACTCTTTTAATCAATCGAGAATTAATTAAGGAATCAAGTTTAATGATCAAACTTGTACAAAACAAGTACCTCGGGCTCGTAGATCTGTGCCAAAACTGCCAAAGTATCGAGCGCGGCCTGTCGCACTCTTCGTCGACGATCCCTCACCATTTTAGCAATTTTGTTAGCCACGGTGTCTACTTTAAATTCCGTACTCGGAAACGTCACCAATGAGAAGATTAACAATTGTAAAGTGTTTTCTCTAGTCTATAACGTTACGCATTAAGAAAAAGTATAAGTAATCGAGATTAGTGCGAAGTAATGAAACAATGATGTTTATTCTCTTAATACTTTTCGAACAGTTGTTGAGACGTTAATCGAAATGTTTAAGGAAAATTGTAGCAAGAATCTTTTTATAAAGCTTACTTTGGCGTTTCTTGCTTCGAGACACTGCGGTTGTAAGAGTTGCTCGAGAAGAAGAGCAGGTCTAAGTCTGAGCATCGCGATTCTGGCCAATTGAGCAGCGCTTGGGCCACCCTGTCTAGCCAAACCCCACGCCAATTGTGGTAACCGTTGTTTCAGAGCTTCCTCGCTTACCCCATCGACCACTACCTGATATCATCGAATGATTATTATTATATGAGGCGAAGAAAACCTCGTGACGACATAAACCTCGATACAGAACACTCGTGTTACGTGTTAAGCCGGCAAACTACCGGTAGTGTGATTACTCTTCTATGCGATTATACAACACAGAATTCATATTAGCGTTTTCGTGAAAGGTTTAAGCACGAAACGTTAAGGATTTATGCATAATATTATGCGCTTAAGAAAGTTCGGGGATCAAGTTATTAATATATACAGGAGAACTTAACCGAATTTAGTTACAAACAAAATTAACTTAAAACTGTATTTTATAAGCTAGCTGAATTATCAGCTGACAGAAAGACTCATTCCTATTAAATTTTGTTATACTAATACAGTAGCAATAAAGGCGCTACTAACAAATATATTTTCTTCTCTTATTTTAGAAATTTATACAAGAATTAATCTGTAGAAAGTACAATTCGCTTTTCCTAGTTTTATTTTTTAAAAGAGAAACAATGATTCTTTTTTATCAAAGTACTGACATGCCATGACTTACGTACATTTACGTGACCAATAGTTAAAGAATAATCTTCACGACCTGATCAGTATTTTAAATTTATGACGACCAAAAAACGACGCTTAACAATTTAAATCTCGACCTACACCGCTAATAAAAGTTCAGCCTACAATTTTAATTCGATTCATCTTTCTTCCCGAAATATTAATTTAGCGATATGAATTGTTTCATACAAATAATAATATCTAGATCAAATTTAATGGATCCCTGAAAAACGCGATGTTTAATTAGAAAGTATTAAGCTTTGAAGCTGTTTTTTAATACAACAATCGACTTTTTTGCCAATACTCGGAATGAAATATACCTATCAAAATATGTATAGCAATATGTAAATGAACTTAGGTATCACTGAAGAGGAAGAGCAAATGTAGTAAATAATTGAACTCAAAATGTATTAATTCATAATTGCATTAAGCGCATTAATGATTCAGAATTTGATAAATAAAACACCGACGTGTTAACGATTGGATTGATTTAACGGTACAAACGTGCGAATTACCTTCGCTACAGCCAAACCTGCAGCCGCAACACGACAGCTCCTTTCACAGCCGAGTACCGCATGCAAGAGAGATCCTAATCGTGGCTCTATCGCGATCAGGGCGGAAGACGTTCGCAGAGCAGATGCCACCCTCTCTAAACCCCTGACACGAGCACGCCAATCACCCTGGAACAAGTTCCAATCAATAGCAGATCTTTTGTTAATAGTTCGTGCCTGTTGATATTAGATCATCTCGGAAACTTTTTCTCTGTCTTATCAAGCATTGATTAAAACAAGAGGATTTTATGAATTCAATTTTTATTTTGATGCAACTCTGATCTATCATATATGCAAGGTAGGTTTCAGTATACAATATTTCGAATAACTTCCAATTTAAGTTATTAATTCTTGGCTAGAATTGATGGAGTAAGTACATTGCGTTATTGAAAAATCAAAATTCGTTTTGTCAAGATTTTATAATCAGTTCTTATCCTCTAATAGTACAGTAATGATAGAACGTAATAATGCATTTGTATTTTTTATTACAACAGCATAATAGCAGATTACGTGTAGATTTGTGGTTTGACAACACAATGTGGGTGAAAAATTTAAGACACAGTTTCGGTCTTCTTCTTCAAAAGGAAGATATAGATAACGTTATTTATACGCTTATGACAGAGTGTAATGCAAGATGATAAAACGCATATAACGCACAGATATAACGCTGTTTATATGATAAAACGCTATAAACGCACAAATATAACGCTATTTATGAACAAGATAATATACAGTCACATTTGTATTGTTGTAACTTTTAACAGTGTTTGATAAAAATTATGATATCGATACCGGCTCTTGAAACTGTTATCGAAAAGCGAAAACAACTATTATTAGATATATCGGTTTTGTTTTAATTGGTTCTTCGGAATCGAAACCGAAACCGATATTGGTCAGAACTGGTATACCTAACAACAGTTATCAAATAAGAAAACCGATATGTGACGGTTGGAAACAATTATTTTCGGAATCTTTTCAATTCCTGATAAGAAGTTTGTCAAAATTTTACCATTATAAGGTGTGTGTATGAAAAGTATCATTTACACGTAATGCCGTTGGTCAAGAATCAAGAGTTGTCGAGCGAACATTATCGATCGTTGCACCAAGTCTGAATGCAACGTGCTGGTACCATCTGCATTCACTTTCCAATTCAACACTGTTCGCAGGATAATGATCGATGTCTGTCGAGTTTTTATAAACTACATCTCATTAAACGTATACACCAAATTCCGATAATAGTGAAAGCTCACAAACTCTTCACGAAATGAACTCAATATCAGCTTTCACACGGTTTAACGTTCTAAAACCATTTTGGGAACATATAAAAACTATGACGAAAATATAACTCTTTTTAAATAGAGCAGACATAAAAACCATCATTCCCTGTTGCGGCTGCGCTCGCAATATAATTGTTTTAATAAAAAAATGATAGAATTCATTTTTTAAGTACCTTTTTTATAAAAATTTGTATCATAATTTAAGATTGTTAAGATGCTTGCTGAACTCACTCTGGAGCAAGCTATATGTATAATAACGATTCGTGCGAGAAAAGGAAGAGAATTTGTAAAAATACATATGTACATTTTACTGAATGGATCTACTCCCGAAGTTATGCCCACATTTTCGAAAACACCCTGTGTATGTGTAAATATATTAAAAAAGTATATTTCAAACATGATTTTGGTCCAAAAACTTAAATGACATTTCAGCCCTTTGAGCTTTGAATTAGCGTGGTATTCGCAATTCGAAATTTCTACGCGAAACAATTCTGAAAATTATCATAATTACCGATATTTGCACATAAACCAGTAGCGAAACGAAGATTTAATTCGTGGACCGAGAACGTGTTGCACGCAATAACGTTCCTAATTATTTTCTTGTTACCCACATTTCCCTCCGAGGCCCATAATGTCGCGCGCGAGGAAATCTCCTCTCGTTTTTCATCCGCGGACAGAATATTCATATCACGGTACGCGGCTCCCGCCATCGCATCGTTGAGAAACTATTTCAATGCCCGCGAAACGAAACAGCATGCATAATTCACGTACTATTTCACTGCCACGAAGATACGAACATCGTCCACGGGGAAAATATCTTCTAGGAAGTGTGATTAATCCAACTAATCGTGCGATATGCCGTGATTCTTTACGGGGGTCAGAGTGCCGAAGAAATTCTAACGAGGAAAGAAAAATAGCGATAACAGATGATTAAAACATAACGACTTTGTATGGTAATGATGTATAACTTTCAACTGCAGAATAGGTATGCACAGTGGCTGTAAAAAATATTCAAAGGCGTTGCGTAACATGTAAATTAATTTAGATGATGCGAAGTGTGAAATATAAAGAACATTCGATGTATTTCATCTTACGTGATTATGTGATATATCGCTTGAATTGGATTTTGGTTCATTCTCAGTGTAAGAGCTTTCCCACATTTCATCGTCTGGTTTTTGACGTACGATTAAAAACACATATTGGCTGAAAACCGACATTTCTATGTCATAATTTTCTACGACACGAAATAAATCACGTGTATAATCTAATAGTATAAAATCAATAGGAAATATCATAGAAAATAAATCTTATATTGGCCGATGCACAGTCAACATATGTTTTTAACTGGACGTCGAAAGCCGGACGACGGAATCCGGATAATGTGAAAAGGCTCTTAAGTACTTAGTACTAAGTAGTTAGTTACGTTATGTGGAACGTATGAAGTACTTGGCTACTATATCTCTTGCACTATGTGCGTGTTTTTAAGGGTGGAAAGTGTGACAGGCTTGACTTATACAGCTCATTGTGTTTTACACGTTTATTGAAACGAAGTAATTTCGAATGTTAATCATCAAGACTGACCGTTCATTGTTTCTTAAGTATCAACTTGTTGTACTTCATTAAAAGACGTAACAACGTATAAGTAAATATAGTAGACGTACGTCATCGTTTCTATTAACTGTATGTTTGCAAGGCAGAAAAAAGCACGTAACGTACGAATGGAGGTATATACGATAATTGGTATAACGGAAAAAAATAGCGCTCCTCGTGGCCGTGAAAGTACCTTCTTTTTATTCAACAGAAGTTTAAGGTCACTGTATACTTTCCTATGAATGTTATGCAACAAGAATCGGAAAAAAATTAGTAGTATAGTTCAATGCCGATTCCAGATGTTAAATAAATCATAATCATTTACATGTACGTACAATTTCTTTTATTTGAAGATCCAAAATGTAATTTAAATAATAATTAGCTCGTGCAACAAATAATTAACTCTTCGTTTACATCCTTATTTGTACTAATGTCATCTGCATGTCAAATCGTTTAAGTTATCGTTTAAGTTAGAAAATATTCTTGAATACTTCTCAGAGATTCCAGGATAACATTCAATAGTTTTTATTACTACATGTTATCTCTTTTTTAAGTAAAATAAAATTCATACGAAAATGTTACAGGGAACAGACTGGGTCGAAGGCGACCCAGTATGCAGACGAAAGAATAAGTAAGCCGTTAAATCGACTCTGGTTTAATTAAATTAAAATTTTTTTACATTCATAAGCACTATGAGATCAAATCTCGATACGCGGACCTGAGCTAACCGAATTAGTATGCAACTAGAGTCTTCGAGCTTTCGTGCGGGACATACCTTCCTCAGGAACGGATTTACCTGATAACATCAGATAAGAGTTTAATCTAGGGGACAGAATACACAAACGTTCATTACAGGAACATAAAATTTTTACCTTATTACAAATACTTTGAATAATTTATTTAATAGCTTAAGAACTTTATTAAAATTCTATTGCAACTGAATTTTTCTCTTCTATTGTAACTATAATCTGTAGCAACTCGTTTCTTCACATAACTATTGTATTGAATTGTAGAGGATGTCAGTGCCTACAACTTCTGTCTAAAAAGCTTTTCGCCAGCGTCAATAATTAATTGAATATTTCCTTTTATACTTTTTAGCACGTAGCTATTTAT
>NW_017149196.1:6417-7579 GCF_001652005.2 Ceratina calcarata | reverse complement strand
TCTAAAATTTTTACAAATTTATTAATACTAATTCGCCTTTATAATAAAGTGTTTTTTAATTCGTATAATAGAACTGGTAGATTTTCAGAGTATGCATCTATAACACAAATTAATTGTTATTCTGAATACATGACATATACCTATTATACTCATTTAGCGGCTTATCAATAAAAACATGTCTCTCAGAACGTGAAATCTAATCGTTAGTGAGAACTGAACACGATTTGACTTCTTTAGGCGTTGAGGGTGACGAAGAAACTGCTGGTAGTAAGGCACCCATTTGAAAGATTGCTAAGCGCGTATCGCGATAAGCTAGAGAATTCTGTGGCTGGAAGGGAACACGGGACACTTCACTTTTATCGGAAATATGGTGGCAAGATCGTTGAAAAGTATCGGGGTGAGTCACGAGAACTCGCTTTACATATATGTATATCGACCGCAGGTTCCTCTCACATACTGGGTTAACGGTGCACAGATCTTTTTTACTATTCTTATTTTTACGTTATTTAAGAAAGTAACTACACCACGCCTAGGATGGACCAAGTAATCAGGCGAAACGGTGTACCACCACCGGCTGGAATCGAGCCAACCTTCCGCGAATTTGTTCAGTACTTGATTCACACTGATCTAGCCATGTATGGTGATGATCATTGGATGCCGTATTACTTATTCTGCACCCCCTGCGTTATGCATTACGATATAATTGGAAAGGTAAAATACTTCACTTTGCCTTACGATTAGACCATATGCTATAAGTATATGCAGGGTGTCCCAGAAGAAGTTTTAGAGCCGAAGAGAGGTGATTCTAGAGGTGTTTCTCCACAACAATTTCCTTTGCCAAAATGCAAAGTGAGCCGCGCTTTTTTAATTATTGATGAAAAACACTGACCAATGAGAACATGCGTAGGGCCCGCGGCCAGCTACGAATAGGTTGGCTCGGATCATGGCGCTTGGCCGTGGCTTAGCGCGGGCCCTACACATACTCTTATTGGTCAGTGTTTTTCGTTAATAATTTAAAAACCATGCCTCACTTTTGCCAAAGGAAACTTTTGTCAGAAAGACCCATAGAAATATACCTCTACGGCTGTAAAACTTTTTTTGGGACACCCTGTATATGATCCAAGCATTTTACTGATAATATAAATATACGTATCATAAAGGA
>NW_017149196.1:5849-6297 GCF_001652005.2 Ceratina calcarata | reverse complement strand
AAGCAGACAGAGTACATACATATATGCATATGCTTGTACATGTATAAAAATTAACTAAATTAAAAATAGAAGAAGTATTACTTACATGTCGAATGTCGATAACGTGCGAACCTCGGTGGTGCTAGACTTAGCAAACTGTTGGTGATGATACAATTGCGATGGTGACAGCGAACGTAATCTTCTTCTGTAAGGGGCATCGGCACTGATAGCGGGAAAGTATTCACCAGTTTGGGCATCCGACGATGTCACTTCAACATCGGTCATCTTCTGAGCAGCTATGTCTTTCGTTTTTCGATGGAGTTTCATCTGTAAAGCAAGTTTGAATCCGTCCGAATGTATTCTTACCAAAATTCGTACCATTTTTCATTCACATTTTAAATGAATAAACGTTAAGTGTGTCGTCCTACTAATGAGCTTGTCAGACTATTACTATTATTATATTCAATAC
>NW_017149196.1:0-1813 GCF_001652005.2 Ceratina calcarata | reverse complement strand
AAAAAGAGATGTTAAACTATTTTATTATGCTTATTCAGAGTTTGAATTTATTTTTAATACCGTAATAGAATTTCTTTATTAGGTTTCTGTTTTAGTGCATACGATATTATACTGATAGCAGCTTTTCAAGGGTTAAACATATAATTGGGGTAGAAATGTTAATATATGAGAAAGAGGCAAGAACTTCTCCAAAGCTGGTGTTACATCTGTTACGGGAACAATAAAAATACTTTGGACGCTCGTTTTTTTCTCTTCTGTCTGTGCTTTCGGCACGTATGCACAATAGCGATTGGAGGAAAAAATAGAAGAGAAACTTTTCACTTAGAATTCAACGCTTTCTTACACTTTCAGAGTAATGGCGTGCATTCCGGAACACCCTGTATGTCCTAAGGTTGCTGTTTAATTTAATATTATCTGAATATAGCTGTACATACTATATCTCTAATTCACAATATTACCTTACAAATCTTTCTTTTTCCGACCTCGTCGCTATAATTTTGCCTTTGGTACGGCCGACGCCGGACGAAACCGAACCACTTCCCGCTACAATCCAATCGACATCAGGTCCTACGAAATATAGACAATTAAATTTTTTTTCGACGTTTTGTACCATATTTATCTCACCTGTAGCTATTTGTACGGTGGGAGAAATTTGCAAACCGTACATCACTAGACCATCGGCAGAGACCAAGGGTAATGATTTCCGCGCTAGACGAGCTCTGATAGCGGACATCATTGCGCCGCCATCGTGATGACCTTCCGATGCTCGCTTTCCTGCTGCAATCACTTCCTAAATGAACACAATCATTAAATGATTCATGCTTTTCGCATATATTTTAACTCTTTTAATCAATCGAGAATTAATTAAGGAATCAAGTTTAATGATCAAACTTGTACAAAACAAGTACCTCGGGCTCGTAGATCTGTGCCAAAACTGCCAAAGTATCGAGCGCGGCCTGTCGCACTCTTCGTCGACGATCCCTCACCATTTTAGCAATTTTGTTAGCCACGGTGTCTACTTTAAATTCCGTACTCGGAAACGTCACCAATGAGAAGATTAACAATTGTAAAGTGTTTTCTCTAGTCTATAACGTTACGCATTAAGAAAAAGTATAAGTAATCGAGATTAGTGCGAAGTAATGAAACAATGATGTTTATTCTCTTAATACTTTTCGAACAGTTGTTGAGACGTTAATCGAAATGTTTAAGGAAAATTGTAGCAAGAATCTTTTTATAAAGCTTACTTTGGCGTTTCTTGCTTCGAGACACTGCGGTTGTAAGAGTTGCTCGAGAAGAAGAGCAGGTCTAAGTCTGAGCATCGCGATTCTGGCCAATTGAGCAGCGCTTGGGCCACCCTGTCTAGCCAAACCCCACGCCAATTGTGGTAACCGTTGTTTCAGAGCTTCCTCGCTTACCCCATCGACCACTACCTGATATCATCGAATGATTATTATTATATGAGGCGAAGAAAACCTCGTGACGACATAAACCTCGATACAGAACACTCGTGTTACGTGTTAAGCCGGCAAACTACCGGTAGTGTGATTACTCTTCTATGCGATTATACAACACAGAATTCATATTAGCGTTTTCGTGAAAGGTTTAAGCACGAAACGTTAAGGATTTATGCATAATATTATGCGCTTAAGAAAGTTCGGGGATCAAGTTATTAATATATACAGGAGAACTTAACCGAATTTAGTTACAAACAAAATTAACTTAAAACTGTATTTTATAAGCTAGCTGAATTATCAGCTGACAGAAAGACTCATTCCTATTAAATTTTGTTATACTAATACAGTAGCAATAAAGG